>NC_088224.1:3048953-3056453 GCF_036934945.1 Oncorhynchus masou masou
TACTGTATATAGCCTCTCTACTGTATATAGTCTCTCTACTGTATATAGCAACTCTACTGTATATAGTCTCTCTACTGTATATAGCCCCTCTACTGTATATAGCCTCTCTACTGTCTATAGCCTCTCTACTGCATATAGCCTGTCTACTGTATACAGCCCCTCTACTCTATATAGCCTCTACTGTATATAGCCTCTCTACTGTAAATAGCCTAGCTACTGTATATAGTCTCTCTACTGTATATAGCCTCTCTACTGTATATAGCCTCTCTACTGTATATAACCTCTCCACTGTATATAGCCTCTCCACTGTATATAGCCTCTCTACTGTATATAGCCTCTCTTCTGTATATAACCTCTCTACTGTATATAACCTCTCTACTGTATATAGCCTCTCTACTGTATATAGCCTCTCTACTGTATATAGTCTCTCTACTGTATATAGCAACTCTACTGTATATAGTCTCTCTACTCTATATAGCAACTCTACTGTATATAGTCTCTCTACTCTATATAGTCTCTCTACTGTATATAGCCTCTCTACTGTATATAGCCTCTCTACTCTATATAGTCTCTTTATTTTATATAGCCTCGCTACTGTATATAGCCTCGCTACTGTATATAACCTCTCTACTGTATATAGCCTCTCTTCTGTATATAACATCTCTACTGTATATAGCCTCTCTACTGTATATAGCCTCTCTACTGTATATAGTCTCTCTACTGTTATAGCCTCTACTGTATATAGCCTCTCTACTGTATATAACCTCTCTACTGTATATAGCCTCTCTACTCCATATAGCCTCTCTACTCTATAGAGCATCACTACTCTATATAACCTCTCTACTGTATATAGCCTCTCTACTGTATATAACCTCTCTACTGTATATAGCCTCTCTACTGTATATAACCTCTCTACTGTATATAGCCTCTCTACTGTATATAGCCACTCTACTGTATATAGTCTCTCTACTGTTATAGCCTCTACTGTATATAGCCTCTCTACTCTATATAACCGCTCTACTGTATATAGCATCTCTACTGTATATAACCTCTCTACTGTATATAGCCTCTCTACTCCATATAGCCTCTCTACTCTATAAAGCATCACTACTCTATATAACCTCTCTACTGTATATAGCCTCTCTACTGTATATAGCCTCTCTACTGTATATAGCCTCTCTACTCTATATAGCCTCTACTCTATATAGCCTCTCTACTGTCTATAGCATCTCTACTGTATACAGCCCCTCTACTCTATATAGCCTCTCTACTGTATATAGCCTCTCTACTCTAAATAGCCTAGCTACTGTATATAGCCTCTCTACTCTATATAGCCTCTCTACTGTATGTATACTCTCTACTGTATATAGCCTCTCTACTGTATATAGCCTCTCTACTGTATATTGCCCCTCTACTGTATATAGCCTCTCTACTGTATATAGCCTCTCTACTCTATATAACATCTCTACTGTATATAGCCTCTCTACTCTATATAACCTCTCTACTGTACATAGCCTCACTACTGTCTATAGCCTCTCTACTGTATATAGCCTCTCTACTGTATATAGCCTCTCTACTGTCTATAGCCTCTCTACTGTATACAGCCCCTCTACTCTATATCGCCTCTCTACTGTATATAGCCTCTCTACTGTCTATAGCCTCTCTACTGCATATAGCCTGTCTACTGTATACAGCCCCTCTACTCTATATAGCCTCTCTACTCTATATAGCCTCTCTACTGTAAATAGCCTCGCTACTGTATATAGCCTCTCTACTCTATATAGCCTCTCTACTATATATAGACTCTATACTGTATATAGCCTCTCTACTGTATGTAGCCTCACTACTGTTATAACCTCTCTACTGTATATAGCCTCTCTACTGTATATAGCCTCTCCTGTCTATAGCCTCTCTACTGTATATAGCCTCTCTACTGTATACAGCCCCTCTACTCTATATCGCCTCTCTACTGTATATAGCCTCTCTACTGTCTATAGCCTCTCTACTGCATATAGCCTGTCTACTCTATATAGCCTCTCTACTGTATATAACATCTCTACTGTGTATAGCCTCTCTACTGTATATAGCCTGTGTTTTTACTGTTGTTTTATTTCTTTACTTACCTATTGTTCACCTAATACCTTTCTTGCACTATTGGTTAGAGCCTGTAAGGAAGCATTTCACTGTAAGGTCTACTACACCTGTTGTATTCAGCATTTCACTGTAAGGTCTACTACACCTGTTGTATTCAGCATTTCACTGTGAGGTCTACTACACCTGTTGTATTCAGCATTTCACTGTAAGGTCTACTACACCTGTTGTATTCAGCATTTCACTGTCAGGTCTACTACACCTGTTGTATTCAGCATTTCACTGTAAGGTCTACTACACCTGTTGTATTCAGCATTTCACTGTGAGGTCTACTACACCTGTTGTTTTCAGCATTTCACTGTAAGGTCTACTACACCTGTTGTATTCAGCATTTCACTGTAAGGTCTACTACACCTGTTGTATTCAGCATTTCATTGTTAAGGTCTACCTACACCTGTTGTATTCAGCATTTCACTGTAAGGTCTACCTACACCTTTTGTATTCAGCATTTCACTGTGAGGTCTACTACACCTGTTGTATTCAGCGCACTTGACAAATAAACCTTGATTTGATTTGATTATTGGCTGGTCATTTGGGTATACTGTACTGCAGAATGAAGACACAAAATATAATCAACCTGAGGAACCCAGCCTCTTCTACCAGAACCCAGCCTCTTCAGCCAGAGGAACCCAGCCTCTTCAACCAGAACCCAGCCTCTTCTACCAGAACCCAGCCTCTTCAGCCAGAGGAACCCAGCCTCTTCAACCAGAACCCAGCCTCTTCAACCAGAGGAACCCAGCCTCTTCAACCAGAGGAACCCAGCCTCTTCAACCAGAGGAACCCAGCCTCTTCAACCAGAGGAACCCAGCCTCTTCAACCAGAACCCAGGCTCTTCAACCAGAGGCACCCAGACTCTTCAAACAAGAGGAACCCCGCCTCATCATTCAAGAGGAACCCATCCTCTTCAACCAAGAGGAACCCAGCCTCTTCAACCAGAGGAACCCAGCCTCTACTACCAGAACCCAGCCTCTTCAGCCAGAGGAACCCAGCCTCTTCAACCAGAACCCAGCCTCTTCTACCAGAACCCAGCCTCTTCAGCCAGAGGAACCCAGCCTCTTCAACCAGAACCCAGCCTCTTCAACCAGAGGAACCCAGCCTCTTCAACCAGAACCCAGCCTCTTCTACCAGAACCCAGCCTCTTCTACCAGAACCCAGCCTCTTCAGCCAGAGGAACCCAGCCTCTTCAACCAGAACCCAGCCTCTTCAGCCAGAGGAACCCAGCCTCTTCAACCAGAACCCAGCCTCTTCAGCCAGAGGAACCCAGCCTCTTCAACCAGAACCCAGCCTCTTCAGCCAGAGGAACCCAGCCTCTTCAACCAGAACTCAGCCTCTTCTACCAGAACCCAGCCTCTTCAACCAGAGGAACCCAGCCTCTTCAACCAGAGGAACCCAGCCTCTTCAACCAGAGGAACCCAGCCTCTTCAAACAGAACCCAGCCTCTTCAACCAGAGGCACCCAGACTCTTCAACCAAGAGGAACGGGGGTACTTATCATTCAAGAGGAACCCATCCTCTTCAACCAAGAGGAACCCAGCCTCATCATTCAAGAGGATCCCAGCCTCTTCAACCAAGAGGATCCCAGCCTCTTCAACCAGAGGATCCCAGCCTCTTCAACCAGAGGATCCCAGCCTCTTCAACCAAGAGGATCCCAGCCTCTTCAACCAGAGGATCCCAGCCTCTTCAACCAGAGGATCCCAGCCTCTTCAACCTGAGGATCCCAGCCTCTTCAACCTGAGGAATCCAGCCTCTTCAACCAGAGGATCCCAGCCTCTTCAACCAGAGGAACCCAGCCTCTTCAACCAGAGGATCCCAGCCTCTTCAACCAGAGGATCCCAGCCTCTTCAACCAGAGGATCCCAGCTTCTTCAACCAGAGGAACCCAGCCTCTTCAACCAGAGGATCCCAGCCTCTTCAACCAGAGGAACCCAGCCTCTTCAACCAAGAGGTACCTCGCCTCTTCAACCAGAGGAACCCAACCTCTTCAACCAAGAGGAACCCCGTCTCATCATTCAAGAGGAACCCAGCCTCTTCAACCAAGAGGAACCCAGCCTCTTCAACCAAGAGGTACCCAGCCTCTTCAACCTGAGGATCCCAGCCTCTTCAACAAAAAGGAACCCAGCCTCTTCAACCAGAGGATCCCAGCCTCTTCAACCAGAGGATCCCAGCCTCTTCAACCAGAGGATCCCAGCTTCTTCAACCAGAGGAACCCAGCCTCTTCAACCAGAGGAACCCAGCCTCTTCAACCAGAGGATCCCAGCCTCTTCAACCAGAGGATCCCAGCCTCTTCAACCAGAGGATCCCAGCTTCTTCAACCAGAGGAACCCAGCCTCTTCAACCAGAGGATCCCAGCCTCTTCAACCAGAGGAACCCAGCCTCTTCAACCAAGAGGTACCTCGCCTCTTCAACCAGAGGAACCCAACCTCTTCAACCAAGAGGAACCCCGCCTCATCATTCAAGAGGAACCTAGCCTCTTCAACCAAGAGGAACCCAGCCTCTTCAACAAAAAGGATCCCAGCCTCTTCAACCTGAGGATCCCGGCCTCTTCAACCTGAGGAATCCAGCCTCTTCAACCTGAGGATCCCGGCCTCTTCAACCAGAGGATCCCGGCCTCTTCAACCAGAGGAACCCAACCTCTTCAACCTGAGGATCCCAGCCACTTCAACCAGAGGAACCCAGCCTCTTCAACCAGAGGATCCCAGCCACTTCAACCAGAGGATCCCAGCCTCTTCAACCAGAGGATCCCAGCCTCTTCAACCAGAGGATCCCAGTCTCTTCAACCTGAGGATCCCAGCCTCTTCAACCTGAGGACCACTGTGTTTGTTATTTTACATTTCCTAGCTTCATTATGTAGTACAGAAAAACATAAATAGTTTATATAAAATGCAGGGCAGGTGAATGTTACGGTGGATAATATTTATATTTCTTCTTACATTATTTTATTTATTTCTTTTCAATTCCACCACTGATCATAGTTTTCATCCTAAACAGAACCCCGTTCCCTATATAGAGCACTAATTTAGATCAGAACCCTATTCCCTATATAGTGCACTCATTTTGATTAGAACCCAGCCTCTTCTACCAGAACCCAGCCTCTTCAACCAGAGGAACCCAGCCTCTTCAACCAGAGGAACCCAGCCTCTTCAACCAGAGGAACCCAGCCTCTTCAACCAGAGGAACCCAGCCTCTTCAACCAGAGGAACCCAGCCTCTTCAATCAGAACCCAGCCTCTTCAACCAGAGGCACCCAGACTCTTCAACCAAGAGGAACCCTGCCTCATCATTCAAGAGGAACCCATCCTCTTCAACCAAGAGGAACCCAGCCTCATCATTCAAGAGGATCCCAGCCTCTTCAACCAAGAGGATCCCAGCCTCTTCAACCAGAGGATCCCAGCCTCTTCAACCTAAGGAACCCATCCTCTTCAACTTGTTGTGTTTGTATGTTAGCACCCAGCCCTAGTAGCACCCAGCCCTAGTATTCTGTGAACTCTTGTTGATCCCGGTGGACGCACTTGTGGAATTCTGTTTTTTGTTCTTGTTTATTTATTTTTGAGTATCTTTTGAGGCTTTTTATGCTATACCTACCACCTTGTGGATTTACCTTTTTGTCTTGGAGGATTACCTTGTGGATTACCTTGTTCTTGTGGAATTCCTTTTGAGGTTGTGGAGTTACATGTTTTCCTGAAGGACTTCACTTTTTACTTTATTAAATACACCGTCTCAAGTACTGCTGTGTCTGCCTCATCTTCTGGGTTCTGCCGACTATTCGTGGCTCAGTTGGTTAAGTGACTGTTTCTCACTCCGAAGACCCGAGTTCGTAACCGGGTCCTGACAGAAACACAGAGCCAAAAATTAACCCAGAGGCAGCCAGTTCCAAGGACCTTGTTGCCATGCTGTCCCACCACCAGGAGACTGTCCAACGCCACAAAGCCGCCCTGGTTCAGCAAGAGGCCTTAATGGCTAGACATTCTCATCTTCTGTCGGAGATGCTGACTTCCATAAAGCAGATATCTGATCGACTTACCCCGGCAACAGTTCCCATCCCAGTACCTCAGATTCACGTACCCATGGCAGTATCTGGTGGACTGGGAAGGCTACGGTCCCGAGGAGCGCTCCTGGGTTCCTGCCAAAGACATACTGGACCCTGACCTCATTCGTCAGTTCAGGGCCCTACACCCCGAGAGAGCTGGTAGGAACGTCAGGAGCCGTTCCTAGGGGGGGGATTCTGTCAGGATTTGGCCAGGGTTGTTCCGGTTTTTGGTCACTAGATGCCCCCATTGTGCTTTTTGACCTTTTGCTTTCCCTTGATCCCCATTATTATTTGCACCTGTGCCTCGTTTCCCCTGATTGTATTTAAACCCTTAGCTTCCCTCAGTTCTTTGCTCTGTGTTTGTATGTTAGCACCCAGCCCTAGTATTCTGTGAACTCTTGTTGATCCCGGTGGACGCTCTTGTGGAATTCTGTTTTTTGTTCTTGTTTATTTATTTTTGAGTATCTTTTTATGCTTTTTATGCTATACCTAACACCTTGAGGATTTACCTTTTTGTCTTGGAGGATTACCTTGTGGATTACCTTGTTCTTGTGGAATTCCTTTTGAGGTTGTGGAGTTACATGTTTTCCTGAAGGACTTCACTTTTTACTTTATTAAATACACCGTCTCAAGTACTGCTGTGTCTGCCTCATCTTCTGGGTTCTGCCGACTATTCGTGGCTCAGTTGGTTAAGTGACTGTTTCTCACTCCGGAGACCCGGGTTCGTAACCGGGTCCTGACATCACCTAGTTACATTTCATCAGACAGAGATAATCAGATAGTTCTATCCTCACCTTCTTACCTAATTTAATTTCTTCAGGTGGAGATACTGAGAGAATGAAGAAACATTTATATGAATTTTGTGACTGCTCATCTGAAAGAGTGTATTATGTAGCATTCACACAGTCCTATTTCCCAGACAAACAGACAGACAGACAGACATACTGTACATACAGACAGACACACAATCAGCCACACAGACAGGCAGGCAGGCAGGCAGACAGATAGGCACACAGACAGACATACTGTACATACAGACAGACACACAATCAGCCACACAGACAGGCAGGCAGGCAGGCAGGCAGGCAGACAGACAGACAGACAGACAGACAGACAGATAGGCACACAGACAGACATACTGTACATACAGACAGACACACAATCAGCCACACAGGCAGGCAGGCAGGCAGGCAGACAGATAGGCACACAGACAGACATACTGTACATACAGACAGACACAATCAGCCACACAGACAGGCAGGCAGGCAGGCAGGCAGGCAGGCAGACAGACAGACAGACAGACAGACAGACAGACAGACAGACAG
>NC_088224.1:3058953-3123953 GCF_036934945.1 Oncorhynchus masou masou
GCCCTACACAGATTGTTAGTCACTCCTGTTCCCAACCTGGTTTCCACGGTGATTCATCAAACCGTGTCAAGTTGGGTGACCAGGGAAGCGCTGCCAAGGCAACCGTTCCAAGAGGCAATAGAAGGAAATATCAAACACAAAAATGCTTTCCCATTAGTAATCTGTCTTTGACCAAATAGGAGAACCTCTGTTAGTATTGACTATAGAGGGGTTATTCTTCATCACCTTGGATACAGCCTGATCAAATTACTTTAGAGTGATTGTATTTCATCACCATGGATACAGCCTGATCAAAAGGACTTTAGAGGGGTTATACTTCATCACCATGGATACAGCCTGATCAAAAGGACTTTAGAGGGATTATACTTTATCACCATGGATACAGCCTGATCAAAAGGACTTTAGAGGGATTATACTTCATCACCATGGATACAGACTGATCAAAAGGACTTTAGAGGGATTATACTTCATTACTATTGATACAGACAGATCAAAAGGACTTTAGAGGGATTATACTTCATCACCATGGATACAGCCTGATCAAAAGGACTTTAGAGGGATTATACTTCATCACCATGGATACAGACTGATCAAAAGGACTTTAGAGGGATTATACTTCATTACTATTGATACAGACAGATCAAAAGGACTTTAGAGGGATTATACTTCATCACCATGGATACAGCCTGATCAAAAGGACTTTAGAGGGATTATACTTCATCACCATGGATACAGCCTGATCACATCAAATCAATCAAATCAAATCAAATTTTATTTCACATACACATGGTTATCAGATGGTTAGCAGATCAAAAGGACTTTAGAGTGATTATACTTCATCACCATGGATACAGCCAGATCAAACTGAATACACTGATCTCATATCAGAGAAGATACATCTCTCCTTCTTATAGGTTTCTTCCCAAATGACACCCTACTCTCTATTTATCCTAAAGTGACTGGTCTAAAGTAGTGCATGTCACGGCCCCTCCTCTGCAGTGCAGGGGCGGTTCCTCCTGCAGGCAGAGGAGGGTCGTTAGTGATTGGAGTCACCTGGGCTCAGAGTATTTAAACTGTATGATCCCGTTTTGTTTGTTCCTTTGTAGTTTAGCATAGTTTTCACTCAGTCATTCACACACACAGATGCACTCATCCCTGCACTTTACATACACCTTACATTATGATACTTTCACACCTCATTCCTTTTTCTTTGTTTAAATTTAATAGTTTTGGTTTACAATAAAGAACCTTTTTGATTGGCCTATACCTGTTGTTCGTGTCCCCTCATTTTTGCCACAGGCTATGAACCGGCCTGTGACATGCACTACATAGGGAATAGTATGCTATTCCCCATAGGGCACTGGTCTAAAGTAGTGCACTACATAGGGAATAGGGTGCAATTCCCTTTAGGGCCCGGTCTAAAGTAGTGCACTACATAGGGAATAGGGTGCAATTCCCTTTAGGGCCCTGGTCTAAAGTAGTGCACTACTAGGGAATAGGGTGCCATTCCCTTTAGGGCCCTGGTCTAAGATCCAAGATGGCGCTGCAGTAGGACGTGTGTCGGTCTTTGTCTTTTCCAGTGTGAATTATCCCGTGTAAATCGGCGGTCTTTTTCATATATATCTTAATCTCTCTTTCTATCTTGTAACTAAATATACTTTCCTGCATCTCCTGATGGAACTTCCATCAGGAGCTAGCCAGCTAATTAGCTACTCGTCTTTGTTAGCCACGGCTAGCTGTCCTCTAGCCAGCTAATTAGCTACTAGTCTTTGTTAGCCACGGCTAGCTGTCCTCTAGCTAGCTAATTAGCTACTCGTCTTTGTTAGCCACGGCGAGCTGTCCTCTAGCCAGCTAATTAGCTACTAGTCTTTATTAGCCACGGCTAGCTGTCCTCTAGCCAGCTAATTAGCTACTAGTCTTTGTTAGCCACGGCTAGCTGTCCTCTAGCCAGCTAATTAGCTATTAGTATTTGTTAGCCACGGCTAGCTGTCCTCTAGCCAGCTAATTAGCTACTAGTATTTGTTAGCCACGGCTAGCTGTCCTCTAGCCAGCTAATTAGCTACTAGTCTGTATTAGCCACGGCTAGCTGTCCTCTAGCCAGCTAATTAGCTACTAGTATTTGTTAGCCACGGCTAGCTGTCCTCTAGCCAGCTAATTAGCTACTAGTCTTTGTTAGCCACAGCTAGCTGTCCTCCCCTTGTTCCCTGTAATCTGCCACTGGACTGCCGAAGTGATTGTGGTCTCAACAGGCTATTCTGTTACGATGTCGCTGAAGAACCAATTACTAGTCCCGGCCCGCTAGCTTTTCTGAACGCTGTGTCCCCTGCTCGCCCAGTGTAGTAGTGAATACTGAACGGCACCCTGTCTCACCGATTGCTGCTCTTTTGACTCTATGATCACTCGGCCACACAGCTGATGACCTTTAGGGCTCTGTTTCAATAACATGGTACCTGATTTTGTTTATCTGTCGGCCCCAGCCTAGAACTCATGTCCTGTATGTATCTAACTGACCCACTCTGACTATTCATCACCATTTACCTGTCGGCCCCAGCCTCAAACTCAGGTCCTGTATGTATCTAACTGACCAGCTCGGCCCATTCATCACCATTTAACTGTATTTGTCTTAGATCTCCTGATCAACACCTGTGATTGCTTTATGTCTCCATCTAATGTCAATATGCCTTGTCTACTGCTGTCTTGGCTAGTTTTTAATATTTTATTTCACTGTAGATCCCTCAGTCCCACTCAAAATGCCTTAGATATCTCTTATGTCCCACCCCACACACATGCGGAGACCTCACCTGACTCAATGCCTAGGTTTACCTCCACTGTACTCACATCCTGCCATACCCTGTCTGTACATTATGCCCTGAATCTATTCTACCACGCCCAGAAATCTGCTCCTTTTATTTTCTGTTCCCAACGCACTAGACGACCCGTCCTACTTTCCCCTCAGTAGCCCCGTCCTACTTTCCCCTCAGTAGCCCCGTCCTACTCCCCCTCAGTAGCCCCGTCCTACTCCCCCTCAGTTGCCCCGTCCTACTCCCCCTCAGTTGCCCCGTCCTACTCCCCCCTCAGTAGCCCCATCAGACACCCCCTCAGTAGCCCCGTCCTACTCCCCTCAGTAGCCCCGTCCTACTCCCCCTCAGTAGCCCCCTCCTACACCCCCTCAGTAGCCCCGTCCAACTCCCCCTCAGTAGCCCCGTCCTACTCCCCCTCAGTAGCCCCGTCCTACTCCCCCTCAGTAGCCCCGTCCTACTCCCCCTCAGTAGCCCCGTCCTACTCCCCCTCAGTAGCCCCGTCCTACTCCCCCTCAGTAGCCCCGTCCTACTCCCCCCTCAGTAGCCCCGTCCTACTCCCCCTCAGTAGCCCCATCCTACTCCCCCTCAGTAGCCCCGTCCTACTCCCCCTCAGTAGCCCCGTCCTACTCCCCCTCAGTAGCCCCGTCCTACTTCCCCCTCAGTAGCCCCGTCCTACTCCCCCTCAGTTGCCCCGTCCTACTCCCCCTCAGTAGCCCCGTCCTACACCCCCTCAGTAGCCCCGTCTTACTCCCCCTCAGTTGCCCTGTCCTACTCCCCCTCAGTAGCCCCGTCCTACTCCCCCTCAGTAGCCCCGTCCTACTCCCCCTCAGTAGCCCTGTCCTACTCCCCCTCAGTAGCCCCGTCCTACTCCCCCTCAGTTGCCCCGTCCTACTCCCCCTCAGTAGCCCCGTCCTACTCCCCCTCAGTAGCCCCGTCCTACTCTCCCTCAGTAGCCCCGTCCTACTCCCCCTCAGTAGCCCCGTCCTACTCCCCCTCAGTAGCCCCGTCCTACTCCCCCTCAGTAGCCCCGTCCTACTCCCCCTCAGTAGCCCCGTCCTACTCCCCCTCAGTAGCCCCGTCCTACTCCCCCTCAGTAGCCCCCTCCTACTCCCCCCTCAGTAGCCCCGTCCTACTCCCCCTCAGTAGCCCCGTCCTACTCCCCCTCAGTAGCCCCGTCCTCCTCCCCCTCAGTAGCCCCGTCCTACTCCCCCTCAGTAGCCCCGTCCTACTCCCCCTCAGTAGCCCCGTCCTACTCCCCCTCAGTAGCCCCGTCCTACTCCCCCTCAGTAGCCCCGTCCTACTCCCCCTCAGTAGCCCCGTCCTACTCCCCCTCAGTAGCACTGTCCTACTCCCCCTCAGTAGCCCCGTCCTACTCCCCTTCAGTAGCCCTGTCCTACTCCCCCTCAGTAGCCCCGTCCTACACCCCCTCAGTAGCCCCGTCCTACTCCCCCTCAGTAGCCCCGTCCTCCTCCCCCTCAGTAGCCCCGTCCTACTCCCCCCTCAGTATCCCCATCAGACACCCCCTCAGTAGCCCCGTCCTACTCCCCCTCAGTAGCCCCGTCCTACTCCCCCTCAGTAGCCCCGTCCTACTCCCCCTCAGTAGCCCCGTCCTACTCCCCCTCAGTAGCCCCGTCCTCCTCCCCCTCAGTAGCCCCGTCCTCCTCCCCCTCAGTAGCCCCGTCCTACTCCCCCCTCAGTAGCCCCATCAGACACCCCCTCAGTAGCCCCGTCCTACTCCCCCTCAGTAGCCCCGTCCTACTCCCCCTCAGTAGCCCCGTCCTACTCCCCCTCAGTAGCCCCGTCCTCCTCCCCCTCAGTAGCCCCGTCCTCCCTCCCCCTCAGTAGCCCCGTCCTACTCCCCCTCAGTAGCCCCATCAGACACCCCCTCAGTAGCCCCGTCCTACTCCCCCTCAGTAGCCCTGTCCTACTCCCCCTCAGTAGCCCCGTCCTACTCCCCCTCAGTAGCCCTGTCCTACTCCCCCTCAGTAGCCCCGTCCTACACCCCCTCAGTAGCCCCGTCCTACTCCCCCTCAGTAGCCCCGTCCTCCTCCCCCTCAGTAGCCCCGTCCTACTCCCCCTCAGTAGCCCCGTCCTACTCCCCCTCAGTAGCCCCGTCCTCCTCCCCCTCAGTAGCCCCGTCCTACTCCCCCTCAGTAGCCCCATCAGACACCCCCTCAGTAGCCCCGTCCTACTCCCCCTCAGTAGCCCCGTCCTACACCCCCTCAGTAGCCCCGTCCTACACCCCCTCAGTAGCCCCGTCCTACTCCCCTCAGTAGCCCCGTCCTACTCCCCCCTCAGTAGCCCCGTCCTACTCCCCCTCAGTAGCCCCGTCCTACTCCCCCTCAGTAGCCCCGTCCTACACCCCCTCAGTAGCCCCGTCCTACTCCCCCCTCAGTAGCCCCGTCCTACTCCCCTCAGTAGCCCCGTCCTACTCCCCCTCAGTAGCCCCGTCCTACACCCCCTCAGTAGCCCCGTCCTACTCCCCCTCAGTAGCCCCGTCCTACACCCCCTCAGTAGCCCCGTCCTACTCCCCCTCAGTAGCCCCGTCCTACTCCCCTCAGTAGCCCCGTCCTACTCCCCCTCAGTAGCCCCGTCCTACTCCCCCTCAGTAGCCCCCTCCTACTCCCCCTCAGTAGCCCCCTCCTACTCCCCCTCAGTAGCCCCGTCCTACTCCCCCTCAGTAGCCCCGTCCTACTCCCCCTCAGTTGCCCCGTCCTACTCCCCCTCAATAGCCCCGTCCTACTCCCCCTCAGTAGCCCCGTCCTACTCCCCCTCAGTAGCCCCCTCATACTCCCCCTCAGTAGCCCCCTCCTACTCCCCCTCAGTAGCCCCGTCCTACTCCCCCCTCAGTAGCCCCGTCCTACTCCCCCTCAGTAGCCCCCTCCTACTCACCCTCAGTAGCCCCGTCCTACTCCCCCTCAGTAGCCCCCTCCTACTCCCCCTCAGTAGCCCCCTCCTTCTCCCCCTCAGTAGCCCCGTCCTACTCCCCCTCAGTAGCCCCCTCCTACTCCCCCTCAGTAGCCCCGTCCTACTCCCCTCAGTAGCCCCGTCCTACTCCCCTCAGTAGCCCCGTCCTACTCCCCCTCAGTAGCCCCCTCCTACTCCCCCTCAGTAGCCCCGTCCTACTCCCCCTCAGTAGCCCCGTCCTACTCCCCCTCAGTAGCCCGTCCTACTCCCCCTCAGTAGCCCCGTCCTACTCCCCCTCAGTAGCCCAGTCCTACTCCCCCTCAGTAGCCCCGTCCTACTCCCCCTCAATAGCCCAGTCCTACTCCCCCTCAGTAGCCCCGTCCTACTCCCCCTCAGTAGCCCCGTCCTACACCCCCTCAGTAGCCCCCTCCTACTCCCCCTCAGTTGCCCCGTCCTACTCCCCCTCAGTAGCCCCGTCCTACACCCCCTCAGTAGCCCCCTCCTACTCCCCCTCAGTAGCCCCGTCCTACTCCCCCTCAGTAGCCCCGTCCTACACCCCCTCAGTAGCCCCCTCCTACTCCCCCTCAGTTGCCCCGTCCTAATCCCCCTCAGTAGCCCCGTCCTACTCCCCCTCAGTAGCCCCGTCCTACTCCCCCTCAGTAGCCCTGTCCTACTCCCCCTCAGTAGCCCCGTCCTACTCCCCCTCAGTAGCCCGTCCTACTCCCCCTCAGTAGCCCCCTCCTACTCCCCCTCAGTAGCCCTGTCCTACTCCCCCCTCAGTAGCCCCGTCCTACACCCCCTCAGTAGCCCCGTCCTACACCCCCTCAGTAGCCCCGTCCTACTCCCCCCTCAGTAGCCCCGTCCTACTCCCCCTCAGTAGCCCCGTCCTACTCCCCCTCAGTAGCCCGTCCTACTCCCCCTCAGTAGCCCCCTCCTACTCCCCCTCAGTAGCCCAGTCCTACTCCCCTCAGTAGCCCCGTCCTACTCCCCCTCAATAGCCCAGTCCTACTCCCCCTCAGTAGCCCCGTCCTACACCCCCTCAGTAGCCCCGTCCTACACCCCCTCAGTAGCCCCGTCCTACTCCCCCTCAGTAGCCCAGTCCTACTCCCCCTCAGTAGCCCTGTCCTACTCCCCCTCAGTTGCCCCGTCCTACTCCCCCTCAGTAGCCCCGTCCTACTCCCCCTCAGTAGCCCCCTCCTACTCCCCCTCAGTAGCCCCCTCCTACTCCCCCTCAGTAGCCCCGTCCTACTCACCCCTCAGTAGCCCCGTCCTACTCCCCCTCAGTAGCCCCCTCCTACTCCCCCTCAGTAGCCCCGTCCTACTCCCCCTCAGTAGCCCCCTCCTACTCCCCCTCAGTAGCCCCCTCCTTCTCCCCCTCAGTAGCCCCGTCCTACTCCCCCTCAGTAGCCCCCTCCTACTCCCCCTCAGTAGCCCCGTCCTACTCCCCTCAGTAGCCCCGTCCTACTCCCCTCAGTAGCCCCGTCCTACTCCCCCTCAGTAGCCCCCTCCTACTCCCCCTCAGTAGCCCCGTCCTACTCCCCCTCAGTAGCCCCGTCCTAATCCCCCTCAGTAGCCCGTCCTACTCCCCCTCAGTAGCCCCGTCCTACTCCCCCTCAGTAGCCCCGTCCTACTCCCCCTCAGTAGCCCCGTCCTACTCCCCCTCAGTAGCCCAGTCCTACTCCCCCTCAGTAGCCCCGTCCTACTCCCCCTCAATAGCCCAGTCCTACTCCCCCTCAGTAGCCCCGTCCTACATCCCCTCAGTATCCCCGTCCTACTCCCCCTCAGTAGCCCCGTCCTACTCCCCCTCAGTAGCCCCGTCCTACACCCCCTCAGTAGCCCCCTCCTACTCCCCCCTCAGTTGCCCCGTCCTACTCCCCCTCATTATCCCCGTCCTACACCCCCTCAGTAGCCCCCTCCTACTCCCCCCTCAGTAGCCCCGTCCTACTCCCCCTCAGTAGCCCCGTCCTACACCCCCTCAGTAGCCCCCTCCTACTCCCCCCTCAGTTGCCCCGTCCTAATCCCCCTCAGTAGCCCCGTCCTACTCCCCCTCAGTAGCCCCGTCCTACTCCCCCTCAGTAGCCCTGTCCTACTCCCCCTCAGTAGCCCCGTCCTACTCCCCCTCAGTAGCCCGTCCTACTCCCCCTCAGTAGCCCCCTCCTACTCCCCCTCAGTAGCCCTGTCCTACTCCCCCTCAGTAGCCCCGTCCTACTCCCCCTCAGTAGCCCGTCCTACTCCCCCTCAGTAGCCCCCTCCTACTCCCCCTCAGTAGCCCAGTCCTACTCCCCCTCAGTAGCCCCGTCCTACTCCCCCTCAATAGCCCAGTCCTACTCCCCCTCAGTAGCCCCGTCCTACACCCCCTCAGTAGCCCCGTCCTACACCCCCTCAGTAGCCCCGTCCTACTCCCCCTCAGTAGCCCAGTCCTACTCCCCCTCAGTAGCCCTGTCCTACTCCCCCTCAGTAGCCCCGTCCTACACCCCCTCAGTAGCCCATTTTCCACCAAGATAGAACTGACCAAGGGGGCGGAGTTGCAATCTTCTGCAGTGATAGCCTGCAGAGTTCTGTCATGCCATCCAGGTCTGAGCCCAAACAATTCGAGCTCCTACTTTTAAAAATCAACTTTCCCAGAAATAAGTCTCTCACTGTTGCATCTTGTTATAGACCCTCTTCAGCCCCCAGCTGTGCCCTGGAAAACATATATGAATTGATCGCCCCCCATTTATCTTCAGAGTTCGTGCTGTTAGGTGACCGAAACTGGGACATGCTTAAAACCTGTTGTGACTCAGGGGCAGTATTTTAATTTTTGGGAAAACAACATTCCCGTTTTAAACGGGATATTTTGTCAGGACAGGATGCTAGAATATGCATATAATTGACAGCTTAGGATATAAAACACTCTAAAGTTTCCAAAACTGTAAACATTCTGTCTGTGAGTATAACAGAACTGATGTTGCAGGCGACAGCCTGAGAAAAATCCAATCCGGAAGTGCCCCATGTTTTGAAAGCACTGTGTTCCAATAAGTCCCGATTGAGCAGTGAATGGGCTATCAACCAGATAACTTTTTCTACGTATTCCCCAAGGTGTCTACAGCATTGTGAAATAGTTTTACGCATTTATGTTGAAGAATATCCCATAGGCAGCTACATTGCGCAATTGGTCACCTGATGCTCCCAGAGAGATTCTCGGGTAAAATAGTAAAATACAGAGGTAGCCATTACTCCAATCGGTCCTACTGAAAACCTATTGTCCCGATGGATATATTATCGAATAGATATTTGAAAAACACCTTGAGGATTGATTAGAAACAATGTTTCTGTCGATATTACGGAGCTAATTTGGAATATTTTTTGCCGTTTTCGTGACTGCCGTTTTCGTGACTGCAATTTCCGGGTGATTTCTCAGCCAGACGTGAAAAACAAACGTTTTTGCCTACAAAAACTAACTGGGAGTCTCTTGAGTGAAAACATCCAAAGCTCATCAAAGGTAAACTATTTAATTTGATTGCTTTTCTGATTTCCGTGACCAAGTTACCTGCTGCTAGCTGGACAAAATGCTATGCTAAAGCATATTTTGACAATCTGAGATGACAGGGTGATTAACAAAAGGCTAAGCTGTGTCTCAATATATTTCATTTGTGATTTTCATGAATAGGAATATTTTCTAGGGATATTTATGTCCGTTGCGTTACGCTAATTAGTGTCAGGCGATGATTATGCTCCCGTATGCGGGATGGGGAGTCACTGGAGGTTTTAACACCACGGCCGGCCTACAATCTAAGCTAGATGCCTTCAATCTCACACAAATTATCATGGTACCAGGTACCAGGTACCAGGTACAACCCTAAATCCGTAAACATGGGCACCCTCATCGATATCATCCTGACCAGCTTGCCCTCTAAATACACCTCTGCTGTCTTCAACCAGGATCTCAGCGATCACTGCCTCATTGACTGCGACCGTAATTGGTCCGACCACCACTCATCACTGTCAAAAGCTCTGTCTTTGCTAGGTAAAACCCCACCTTATCTGAGCTCACTGATCACCATAACAACACCCACCCTTGGCACGCACTCCAACAGATATATCTCACTGGTCATCCACAAAGCCAACACCTCCTTTGGCCTCCTTTCCTTCCAGTTCTCTGCTGCCAATGACTTGAACGAATTGCAAAAATCACTGAAGCTGGAGACTTACTGTATATCTCCCTCACTAACTTTAAGCATCAGCTGTCAGAGCAGCTTACAGATCATTGCACCTGTACATAGCCCATCTGTAAATAGCCCATCCAACTACCTCATCCCTATATTGTTTTTTTTTCTCTTTTGCACCCCAGTATCTCTACTTGTATATTCATCTTCTGCACATCGATCACTCCAGTGTTTAATTTCTATATTGTAATTATTTCGCCACTATGGCCTACTTATTGCCTTACCTCCTTTATCCTACCTCATTAGCACACACTGTATAGACTTTGTCTACTGTATTATTGACCATGTTTGTTTATTCCATGTGTAACTCTGTGTTGTGGTTTATGTCACACTGCTATGCTTTATCCTGGCCAGGTCACAATTGTAAATGAGAACTTGTTCTGAACTAGCCTACCTGGTACAATAAAGGTGAAATAAAACATTTGTAAAAAATAAAGTAGTGCACTATGTTGTGAATAGGGTGCCATTGGGGATGCAAGCCTTTATCTATTCAATTAACATTTACTTTTCATGAGATCAGAATCCCAGTCAGTTGCTATGATGATTCATATGATTTATAATCACACTAAAGGGACTTTAACAGGATCAGTAAGAGCTTTGACAGAGCGATATTATAATAGTGTCGCCAATCCCAATTGGAAGGGAAGGCATGTTGCCAGTGTCATTGAGTCTTAGCTATGATGTAATGACCCACAGCCGCTTCATAACAGTTAACAAATCTCCTCTGTACACTGAGAACACAAAACATTAAAGAACACCTGTTATTTCCCTGACCAATCAAATCAGATGTTATTGGTCACATGGAGATGTTATTGGTCACATGGTTAGCAGATGTTATTGGTCACATGGAGATGTTATTGGTCACATGGAGATGTTATTGGTCACATGGTTAGGAGATGTTATTGGTCACATGGAGATGTTATTGGTCACAATAACATCTCCATGTGACCAATAACATCTCCATGTGACCAATAACATCTCCTAACCAGGAGATGTTATTGGTCACATGGAGATGTTATTGGTCACATGGAGATGTTATTGGTCACATGGAGATGTTATTGGTCACATGGAGATGTTATTGGTCACATGGTTAGTAGATGTTATTGGTCACATGGAGATGTTATTGGTCACATGGTTAGCATATGTTATTGGTCACATGGAGATGTTATTGGTCACATGGTTAGCATATGTTATTGGTCACATGGAGATGTTATTGGTCACATGGTTAGCAGATGTTATTGGTCACATGGTTAGGAGATGTTCTTGGTCACATGGTTAGCAGATGTTATTGGTCACATGGTTAGGAGATGTTCTTGTTCACATGGTTAGGAGATGTTCTTGGTCACAAGGTTAGCAGATGTTATTGGTCACATGGTTAGCAATTTTTTTTTTTTTTTTTTTTTTTTCACCTTTATTTAACCAGGTAGGCTAGTTGAGAACAAGTTCTCATTTGCAACTGCGACCTGGCCAAGATAAAGCTTAGCAGTGTGAACAGACAACACAGAGTTACACATGGAGTAAACAATTAACAAGTCAATAACACAGTACAAAAAAGGCGAGTCTATATACATTGTGTGCAAAAGGCATGAGGAGGTAGGCGAATAATTACAATTTTGCAGAGTAACACTGGAGTGATAAATGATCAGATGGTCATGTACAGGTAGAGATACTGGTGTGCAAAAGAGCAGAAAAGTAAATAAATAAAAACAGTGTGGGGATGAGGTAGGTGAAAATGGGTGGGTTATTTACCAATAGACTATGTACAGCTGCAGCGATCGGTTAGCTGCTCAGATAGCACATGTTTGAAGTTGGTGAGGGAGATAAAAGTCTCCAACTTCAGGGATTTTTGCAATTCGTTCCAGTCACAGGCAGCAGAGTACTGGAACGAAAGGCGGCCAAATGAGGTGTTGGCTTTAGGGATGATCAGTGAGATACACCTGCTGGATCGCGTGCTACGGATGGGTGTTGCCATCGTGACCAGTGAAATGAGATAAGGCGGAGCTTTACCTAGCATGGACTTGTAGATGACCTGGAGCCAGTGGGTCTGGCGACGAATATGTAGCGAGGGCCAGCCGACTAGAGCATACAAGTCGCAAAACGGATGGCACTGTGATAAACTGCATCCAGTTTGCTGAGTAGAGTGTTGGAGGCAATTTTGTAGATGACATCGCCGAAGTCGAGTATCGGTAGGATAGTCAGTTTTACTAGGGTAAGTTTGGCGGCGTGAGTGAAGGAGGCTTTGTTGCGGAATAGAAAGCCGACTCTTGATTTGATTTTCGATTGGAGATGTTTGATATGAGTCTGGAAGGAGAGTTTACAGTCTAGCCAGACACCTAGGTACTTATAGGTGTCCACATATTCAAGGTCGGAACCATCCAGGGTGGTGATGCTCGTCGGGCATGCGGGTGCAGGCAGCGATCGGTTGAAAAGCATGCATTTGGTTTTACAAGCGTTTAAGAGCAATTGGAGGCCACGGAAGGAGTGTTGTATGGCATTGAAGCTTGTTTGGAGGTTAGATAGCACAGTGTCCAAGGACGGGCCGGAAGTATATAGAATGGTGTCGTCTGCGTAGAGGTGGATCAGGGAATCGCCCGCAGCAAGAGCAACATCATTGATATATACAGAGAAAAGAGTCGGCCCGAGAGTTGAACCCTGTGGCACCCCCATAGAGACTGCCAGAGGACCGGACAGCTTGCCCTCCGATTTGACACACTGAACTCTGTCTGCAAAGTAATTGGTGAACCAGGCAAGGCAGTCATCCGAAAAACCGTGGCTACTGAGTCTGCCGATAAGAATATGGTGATTGACAGAGTCGAAAGCCTTGACAAGGTCGATGAAGACGGCTGCACAGTACTGTCTTTTATCGATGGCGGTTATGATATCGTTTAGTACCTTGAGTGTGGCTGAGGTGCACCCGTGACTGGCTCGGAAACCAGATTGAACAGCGGAGAAGATACGGTGGAATTCGAGATGGTCAGTGACCTGTTTGTTGACTTGGCTTTCGAAGACCTTAGATAGGCAGGGCAGGATTGATATAGGTCTGTAACAGTTTGGGTCCAGGGCGTCTCCCCCTTTGAAGAGGGGGATGACTGCGGCAGCTTTCCAATCCTTGGGGATCTCAGACGATATGAGAGAGAGGTTGAACAGGCTGGTAATAGGGGTTGCGACAATGGCGGCGGATAGTTTCAGAAATAGAGGGTCCAGATTGTCAAGCCCAGCTGATTTGTACGGGTCCAGGTTTTGCAGCTCTTTCAGAACATCTGCTATCTGGATTTGGGTAAAGGAGAACCTGGAAGGGCTTGGGCGAGAAGCTGCGGTGGGGGCGGAGCTGTTGGCCGATGTTGGAGTTGCCAGGCGGAAGGCATAGCCAGTCGTTGAGAAATGCTTGTTGAAGTTTTCGATAATCATGGATTTATCGGTGGTGACCGTGTTACCTAGCCTCAGTGCAGTGGGCAGCTGGGAGGAGGTGCTCTTGTTCTCCATGGACTTCACAGTGTCCCAGAACTTTTTGGAGTTGGAGCTACAGTATGCAAACTTCTGCCTGAAGAAGCTGGCCTTAGCTTTCCTGACTGACTGCGTGTATTGGTTCCTGACTTCCCTGAACAGTTGCATATCGCGGGGACTATTCGATGCTATTGCAGTCCGCCACAGGATGTTTTTGTGCTGGTCGAGGGCAGTCAGGTCTGGGGTGAACCAAGGGCTGTATCTGTTCTTGGTTCTGCATTTTTTGAACGGAGCATGCTTATCTAAAATGGTGAGGAAGTTACTTTTAAAGAATGACCAGGCATCCTCAACTGACGGGATGAGGTCAATGTCCTTCCAAGATACCCGGGCCAGGTCGATTAGGAAGGCCTGCTCACAGAAGTGTTTTAGGGAGCGTTTGACAGTGATGAGGGGTGGTCGTTTGACTGCGGCTCCGTAGCGGATACAGGCAATGAGGCAGTGATCGCTGAGATCCTGGTTGAAGACAGCGGAGGTGTATCTGGAGGGCCAGTTGGTCAGGATGACGTCTATGAGGGTGCCCTTGTTTACAGAGTTAGGGTTGTATCTGGTGGGTTCCTTGATGATTTGTGTGAGATTGAGGGCATCTAGCTTAGATGTTATTGGTCACATGGTTAGCAGATGTTCTTGTTCACATGGTTAGGAGATGTTCTTGGTCACATGGTTAGGAGATGTTCCTGGTCACATGGTTAGCAGATGTTATTGGTCACATGGAGGTGTTATTGGTCACATGGTTAGCAGATGTTATTGGTCACATGGTTAGGAGATGTTCTTGGTCACATGGTTAGGATATGTTCTTGGTCACATGGTTAGGAGATGTTCTTGGTCACATGGTTAGGAGATGTTATTGGTCACATGGTTAGCAGATGTTAATGGTCATATGGTTAGGAGATGTTCTTGGTCACATGGTTAGCAGATGTTAATGGTCACATGGTTAGGAGATGTTCTTGGTCACATGGTTAGCAGCTGTTATTGGTCACATGGTTAGGAGATGTTCTTGGTCACATGGTTAGCAGATGTTATTGGTCACATGGTTAGTAGATGTTATTGGTCACATGGTTAGGAGATGTTCTTGGTCACATGGTTAGCAGATGTTATTGGTCACATGGTTAGGAGATGCTCTTGGTCACATGGTTAGGAGATATTATTGGTCACATGGTTAGTAGATGTTCTTGGTCACATGGTTAGCAGATGTTATTGGTCACATGGTTAGCAGATGTGATTGGTCACATGGTTAGGAGATGTTCTTGGTCACATGGTTAGCAGATGTTATTGGTCACATGGTTACCAGATATTAATGGTCCCATACACATGGTTAGCAGATGTTAATGGTCACATGGTTAGCAGATGTTATTGGTCACATGGTTACCAGATATTAATGGTCCCATACACATGGTTAGCAGATGTTAATGGTCACATGGTTAGCAGATGTTATTGGTCACATACACATGGTTAGCAGATGTTATTGGTCACATACACATGGTTAGCAGATGTTATTGGTCACATGGTTAGCAGATGTTATTGGTCACATGATTAGCAGATGTTATTGGTCACATACACATGGTTAGCAGATGTTATTGGTCACATGGTTAGCAGATGTTATTGGTCACATGGTTAGCAGATGTTATTGGTCACATGGTTAGCAGATGTTATTGGTCACATGGTTAGGAGATGTTCTTGGTCACATGGTTAGCAGATGTTATTGGTCACATGGTTAGGAGATGTTCTTGGTCACATGGTTAGGAGATGTTATTGGTCACATGGTTAGTAGATGTTCTTGGTCACATGGTTAGCAGGTGTTATTGGTCACATGGTTAGCAGATGTTAATGGTCATATGGTTAGGAGATGTTCTTGGTCACATGGTTAGCAGATGTTAATGGTCACATGGTTAGGAGATGTTCTTGGTCACATGGTTAGCAGCTGTTATTGGTCACATGGTTAGGAGATGTTCTTGGTCACATGGTTAGCAGATGTTATTGGTCACATGGTTAGTAGATGTTATTGGTCACATGGTTAGGAGATGTTCTTGGTCACATGGTTAGCAGATGTTATTGGTCACATGGTTAGGAGATGCTCTTGGTCACATGGTTAGGAGATATTATTGGTCACATGGTTAGTAGATGTTCTTGGTCACATGGTTAGCAGATGTTATTGGTCACATGGTTAGCAGATGTGATTGGTCACATGGTTAGGAGATGTTCTTGGTCACATGGTTAGCAGATGTTATTGGTCACATGGTTACCAGATATTAATGGTCCCATACACATGGTTAGCAGATGTTAATGGTCACATGGTTAGCAGATGTTATTGGTCACATGGTTACCAGATATTAATGGTCCCATACACATGGTTAGCAGATGTTAATGGTCACATGGTTAGCAGATGTTATTGGTCACATACACATGGTTAGCAGATGTTATTGGTCACATACACATGGTTAGCAGATGTTATTGGTCACATGGTTAGCAGATGTTATTGGTCACATGATTAGCAGATGTTATTGGTCACATACACATGGTTAGCAGATGTTATTGGTCACATGGTTAGCAGATGTTATTGGTCACATGGTTAGCAGATGTTATTGGTCACATGGTTAGCAGATGTTATTGGTCACATGGTTAGGAGATGTTCTTGGTCACATGGTTAGCAGATGTTATTGGTCACATGGTTAGGAGATGCTCTTGGTCACATGGTTAGGAGATGTTATTGGTCACATGGTTAGTAGATGTTCTTGGTCACATGGTTAGCAGGTGTTATTGGTCACATGGTTAGCAGATGTTATTGGTCACATGGTTACCAGATGTTAATGGTCCCATACACATGGTTAGCAGATGTTAATGGTCACATGGTTAGCAGATGTTATTGGTCACATGCACATGGTTAGCAGATGTTATTGGTCACATGGTTAGCAGATGTTATTGGTCACATACACATGGTTAGCAGATGTTATTGGTCACATACACATGGTTAGCAGATGTTATTGGACACAAGGTTAGCAGATGTTATTGGTTACATACACATGGTTAGCAGATGATATTGGTCACATACACATGGTTAGCAGATGTTATTGGTCACATACATTATTTTCCACCATAATTTGCAAACAAATTAATTAAAAATCCTACAATGTGATTTTCTGGATTTCTCTCATTTTCTCTGTCATAGTTGAAGTGTACCTATGATGAAAATTACATGCTTCTCATCTTTTTAAGTGGGAGAACTTGCACAATTGGTGTGCTGACTAAATACTTTTTTGCCCCACTGTATATTCCTCTCTTCCCTCTCTATTCCTCCCTTCCCTCTCTATTCCTCTTTTCCCTCTCTATTCCTCTCTTCAACTATCTGTTCCTCTCTTTCTTCTATATTCTTCCTTCTCTATTCCTCTCTTCCCTCTCTATTCCTCTTGTCCCTCTCTATTCCTCTCTTCCTTCTCTATTCCTCTCTTCCCTCTCTATTCCTCTCTTCCTTCTCTGTTCCTCTCTTCCTTCTCTATTCCTCTCTTCCTTCTCTATTCCTCTCTTCCTTCTCTGTTCCTCTCTTCCTTCTCTATTCCTCTCGTCCCTCTCTATTCCTCTCTTCCTTCTCTATTCCTCTCTTCCTTCTCTATTCCTCTCTTCCTTCTCTATTCCTCTCTTCCTTCTCTATTCCTCTCTTCCCTCTCTATTCCTCTCTTCCTTCTCTATTCCTCTCTTCCCTCTCTATTCCTCTCTTCCTTCTCTATTCCTCTCTTCCCTCTCTATTCCTCTCTTCCTTCTCTATTCCTGTCTTCCTTCTCTATTCCTCTCTTCCCTCTCTATTCTGCTCTTCCCTCTCTATTCCTCTCTTCCCTCTCTATTCCTCTCTTCCTTCTCTATTCCTGTCTTCCTTCTCTATTCCTCTCTTCCCTCTCTATTCCTCTCTTCCTTCTCTATTCCTCTCTTCCTTCTCTTTTATTTTTTTTTATTTTTTTATTTCACCTTTATTTAAACAGGTAGGCTAATTGAGAACAAGTTCTCATTTACAACTGCGACCTGGCCAAGATAATGCATAGCAGTGTGAACAGACAGCAACACAGAGTTACACATGGAATAAACAATAAACAAGTCAATAACACAGTAGAACATTTTTTTACATAAAAAAAGAGTCTACATACATTGTGTGCGAAAGGCATGAGGAGGTAGGCAAATAATTACAATTTAGCATATTAACACTGGAGTGATACATGATCAGATGGTCATGTGCAGGTAGAGATACTGGTGTGCAAAAGAGCAGAAAAGTAAATAAATAAAAACAGTATGGGGATGAGGTAGGTAGATTTGGCTATTTACCGATGGACTATGTACAGCTGCAGCGATCGGTTAGCTGCTCAGATAGCAGATGTTTAAAGTTGGTGAGGGAGATAAAAGTCTCCAACTTCAACGATGTTTGCAATTCCAGTCACTGGCAGCAGAGAACTGGAAGGAAAGGCGGCCAAATGAGGTGTTGGCTTTAGAGATGAACAGTGAGATACACCTGCTGGAGCGCGTGCTACGGGTGTGTGTTGCCATCGTGACCAGTGAACTGAGATAAGGCGGAGCTTTACCTAGCATGGACTTGTAGATGACCTGGAGCCAGTGGGTCTGGCAACAAACATGTAGCGAGGGCCATCTGACTAGAGCATACAGGTCGCAGTGGTGGGTGGTATAAGGTGCTTTAGTAACAAAGCGGATGGCAATATGATAAACTGCATCCAGTTTGCTGAGTAGAGTGTTGGAAGCCATTTTGTAGATGACATCACCGAAGTTGAGGATCGGTAGGATAGTCAGTTTTACTAGGGTAAGTTTGGCGGCGTGAGTGAAGGAGGCTTTGTTGCGAAATAAAAAGCTGATTCTAGATTTGATTTTGGATTGGAGATGTTTGATATGAGTCTGGAAGGAGAGTTTACAGTCTAGCCAGACACCTAGGTACTTATAGATGTCCACATATTCTAGGTCGGAACCATCCAGGGTGGTGATGCTAGTCGGGCATGCGGGTGCAGGCAGCGAACGGTTGAAAAGCATGCATTTGGTTTTACTAGAGTTTAAGAGCATTTGGAAGCCATGGAAGGAGTGTTGTATGGCATTGAAGCTCGTTTGGAGGTTAGATAGCACAGTGTCCAAGGACGGGCCGGAAGTATATAGAATGGTGTCGTCTGCGTAGAGGTGGATCAGGGAATCGCCTGCAGCAAGAGTAACATCATTGATATACACAGAGAAAAGAGGCTTCCCGAGAATTGAACCCTGTGTCACCCCCATAGAGACTGCCAGAGGACCGGACAGCTTGCCCTCCGATTTGACACACTGAACTCTGTCTGCAAAGTAATTGGTGAACCAGGCAAGGCAGACATTAGAAAAACCGAGGCTACTGAGTCTGCCGATAAGAATATGGTGATTGACAGAGTCGAAAGCCTTGGCAAGGTCGATGAAGACGGCTGCACAGTACTGTCTTTTATCGATGGCGGTTATGATATCGTTTAGTACCTTGAGTGTGGCTGAGGTGCACCCGTGACCGGATCGGAAACCAGATTGCACAGCGGAGAAGGTACGGTGGGATTCGAGATGGTCATTGACCTGTTTGTTGACTTGGCTTTCGAAGACCTTAGATAGGCAGGGCAGAATGGATATAGGTCTGTAACAGTTTGGGTCCAGGGTGTCTCCCCCTTTGAAGAGGGGGATGACTGTGGCAGCTTTCCAGTCCTTGGGGATCTGTGTGTCTTTCTTTTCTATTTACCTTCCCTCGCCTTTCCTTCTATACCTCCATTTTCCTCTCTTTCTTCCTTCCTTTTCTCTCCGCTTTCCTCTCTTTACCTTTCTTCTGTATCTTTAGTCCTCCTTCTCTCTCTATTCTGCTCCTTCCCTCTCTATTCCTCTCTTCTCTCTCTATTCTGCTCCTTCCCTCTCTATTCCTCTCTTCTCTCTCTATTCTGCTCCTTCCCTCTCTATTCCTCTCTTCTCTCTATTCTGCTCTTCTCTCTCTATTCTGCTCCTTCCCTCTCTATTCTGCTCTTCTCTCTCTATTCTGCTCCTTCCCTCTCTATTCCTCTCTTCTCTCTATTCTGCTCCTTCCCTCTCTATTCTGCTCTTCTCTCTCTATTCTGCTCCTTCCCTCTCTATTCCTCTCTTCCTTCTCTATTCCTCTCTTCTCTCTCTATTCTGCTCCTTCCCTCTCTATTCCTCTCTTCCTTCTCTATTCCTCTCTTCCCTCTCTATTCTGCTCTTCCCTCTCTATTCCTCTCTTCTCTCTCTATTCTGCTCTTCTCTCTCTATTCCTCTCTTCCCTCTCTATTCCTTTCTTCTCTCTCTATTCTGCTCTTTCCTCTCTATTCCTCTCTTCTCTCTCTATTCCTTTCTTCTCTCTCTATTCTGCTCCTTCCCTCTCTATTCTGCTCTTCCCTCTCTATTCTGCTCCTTCCCTCTCTATTCCTCTCTTCCCTCTCTATTCCTTTCTTCTCTCTCTATTCCTCTCTTCCTTATCTATTCTGCTCTTCCCTCTCTATTCTGCTCTTTCCTCTCTATTCCTCTCTTCTCTCTCTATTCTGCTCTTCCCTATCTTTCCTCTCTTTACCTCTCTTTAACTAATCTCTCCTGTTCTATTTGTAGAAATCCAAGGTCAAAGGTAATCTGTTCTGGGTCAGTCCACTCCATTTCCTTTTCCTTTATGTTTTAGCCTGTCCAATAGTGATTTCCTCAATGTACGCTGCATTCATTGAGGTTGGAGGGACAATGAGGGAGGGATGAAGAGAGGGAGAGAGAGTGTGAGTGAAAGGTTTACTCTCCAAATTCCCCCAGTGTCAAGGCCTTGGCCTGTGCTAATATGGTGTTAAATCCTCCCATTGTCAATATCTTACTGACTACTAGATGTGATGAAACTACTAAATTAACGAGACTATTAAATTAATGAAGCTACTAAATGTGATGAGACTATTCAATTAATGAGACTAAATGAATGAAACTACTGAATTAACGAGACTTTTAAATTAATGAAACTACTAGATGTGATGAGACTATGGAATTAATGAGACTATTATATTATTGAGACTATTAGATTAATGAGACTACTAGATGTGATGAGACTACTAAATTAACGAGATTATTAAATGAATGAGAATATTAAATTAATGTGACTATTAAATTAACGAGACTATTCAATTATTGAGACTACTAAATGTGATGAGACTACCCAAACACACACACACCCACACACACACAGACACACACACACACCCAAACACACAGACAGACAAACACACACACACACACACACACACACACACACACACACACACACACACACACACACACACACACACACACACACACACACACACACACACACACACACACACACACACACACACACACACACACACACACACACACACACACACACACACACACACACACACACACACACACACACACACACACACACACACACACACACACACACACACACACACACACACACACACACACACACACACACACACACACACACACACACACACACACACACACACACACACACACACACACACACACACACACACACACACACACACACACACACACACACACACACACACACACACACACACACACACACACACACACACACACACACACACACACACACACACACACACACACACACCCACACACACACAGACACACACACACACACACACACACACACACACACACACACACACACACACACACACACACACACACCCAAACATATATAGGCAGATTTGGGTTTTTCAATTAGAGAAAGGTCTCATTCTGAGCACAAGCATGCTCTGCTCCGTTGACATCATCGGTGCTGTGACGACCCCTGACAGACAGACAGACCGACAGACAGACAGACAGACAGACAGACAGACAGACAGACAGACAGACAGACAGACAGACAGACAGACAGACAGACAGACAGACAGACAGACAGACAGACAGACAGACAGACAGACAGACAGACAGACAGACCCTGCTCAGCCATTCAGGTAATAAACACTCTGGCAAGGTTACCGGTTCGCTCCGGTTCCCATCACTTCACTGACAAATTGAAAAATACATCTGGAAAGCCGGAAATAGGAGACAGACAGAAAAATAAAAAACATGCGTATCCATGGAGACAGGAGAAAGCCTCGCTCTCTTCCTGCCTGTGACGGGATTGGACCGAATTTAACAGCTGACCAATCAAGCTCCACCAATCCGCCGGGTTTCCGAATGAAAAACATGTCCCTTTTGTCTCATATCTCTTTAGTCCTTTTTTTAATCCACGTGTTTTTACCTCATTGCTTCCGGGCCTGAGCTTCAGGCAGTTAGATTTGGGTATGTCATTTTAGGCGTTCATTTATCAAATCAATTCTCTGTAATTATTATTATGTGATTAAACTAATCATGTAAATGTAATTAACTAGGAAGTCGGGGCACCAAGGAAAATCTTCAGATTACAAAGTTATAATTTTCCGAATGTATTAAAATATCTGATCAATTAGTCTTCTAATTTGTGAATTATTATTTACCTCACGTCAGTCTCATTCCAAACGTTGTGAATTGTTGGTTATCTGCATGAACCCAGCCTTTACTATAAATCCTCCATACACCAATTGGCTTAATAATTTATTTACTAACTAACTAAATAATCACAGAAATGCATAAACAAGTAAATAACACAGGATAGGGAAGATTCCCTAGAGGGCTAAGCCGATATGATGGCTTGGTGGTCAAAATGGAAGGGGGTGTGGACTGGGAAAGAAGGGGATGTGGACTGAGAAAGAAGGGGGTGTGGACAAAGGGAAGGGGGTGTGGACTGAGAAGGGGGTGTGGACTTGGAAGGGGGTGTGGACTGGGAAGGGGGTGTGGACTGAGAGAGAGTGGGAAAGACCAAAGGGATCACAACACACAGTTGGTAATTACATTAATTGAAATGCTAATCATTAGCACATGAACGCTCACTCATTCGGGAATAATTGTAATCAATATATATTTACGCCCACGTGTCGTTGTGATCTCTGTTGGAATCCGGTATGTCTCCTGGAGAGTTCATCTGAGTCTCTCTCTCTCCTTCTGTTTCCCTGAACAGCAAAGTATTTTGTGGTTAGAATGGATGCTTCAGAGTACCCTTCAGAAATTGTCTGATAGAAACAATGTTTTGGCGGTTGTCTGTCTTCTCGTCCTAGGTTTACATAATTTCTAGCTGCAGACTAGTAATTAGTATCTCAAATTTGCTCTTATTCTGTAGGGATTGATAGTTAGATAGATAGATAGATAGATAGATAGATAGATAGATAGATAGATAGATAGATAGATAGATAGATAGATAGATAGATAGATAGAGTTGAACCATTTCCAGCCGTGTAGCCAATGCTCCATGTAGTATGGTTAGGAATTATTTTCGCAATCACAGCTCATACTGAGTTTGCTTAGTCTTGGTACATAAACCTGTGCCACCTCACTTTACACCGTGATCTTAACTATTCGCCATCACAGCTCACGCTGTGGGTTTGCTCAGTCTAAAGAGGATTTTCTTAGGAGGGGATTTTATTCGTAACAATAGAAAAGGCGGTTCTATGACACCTGGTCATGTCTGTGCCAATGACTTAGTTAACTTCATGGTGACTGGGGGGCAGTATTGAGTAGCTTGGATGGCTGTTCCACTGGATGTCAGAAGGTGAATTCACCAATTTGTAAGTCGCTCTGGATAAGAGCGTCTGCTAAATGACTTAAATGTAAATGTAATGTAATAAGGTGCCCAGAGTGAACTGCCTCCTACTCAGCCATAAAAGCTAGAATATGCATGTAATCAGTATATTTGGATAGAAAACAATCTGAAGTTTCTAAAACTGTTTGAATGATGTCTGTGAGTATAACAGAACTCATGTGGCAGGCGAAAACCTGAGAAAAATCCAACCAGGAAGTGGGAAATCTGAGGTTTGTAGGTTTTCAACTCATAGCCTATCGAAGATACAGTGGGACATTGGTCGTGTTGCACTTCCTAAGGCTTCCACTAGATGTCCACAGTCTTTAGAACCTTGTTTGATGCTTCTACTGTGAAGTGGGGCCGAATGAGAGGTGATTGAGCCAGGTGTCTGGCAGATTGCCATGAGCTTGTGACGCGCGGTCATGTGAAAGTTAGCTTGCGTTCCATTGCTTTTCTACAGACAAAGCAAAGGAATTCTCCGGTTAGAACATTATTGAAGATTTATGATAAAAACATCTTAAAGATTGATTCTATACTTCGTTTGACATGTTTCTACGACCACTAATATAACTTTTTGGACTTTTCGTCCGACCTTTCGGCTGGACTTACACGCGTCTGGATTTGTTTACCAAACCCCCTAACAAAAGGAGCTATTTGGACATAAATGAATGATCATAATCATAATGAAATATATTGAACAAATCAAACATTTATTGTGAAACTGAGATTCCTGGGGGTGCAATCTGATGAAGATCATCAAAGGTAAGTGGATATTTATAATGTTATTCCTGATTTATGTTGACTGCACAATATGGCGGATATGTTTTTGGCTTGTTTGGTCTCTGAGCGCAGTACTCAGATTATTGCATTGTATGCTTTTTCCGTAAAGTTTTTTTGAAATCTGACACAGCGGTGGAATTAATTAAGGACAAGTTTATCTACAGTTCCATTCACACTGACAATATAGCATGTGTGTAATGGACACTGTCCAATCGCTCGTTGGTGTTGATTTCAGCCTGTCCATTTGGTGATGGAAAATCCCTCATTAAATACATTGGAAATGGACAAATGCAAACTGTCCATTTGCAATGTCATACAATGGGCATTTTCCATTACAAATTGGACATGCTCTAATATACTGCAGAAACGCCCAAATGTCTGGCTCGTTGATCTCAGGATGGCCGGGCAGTGATAGTTGTTCCTCTCCATCGCTCGTTGGTGTTGATTTCAGCCTGTCCATTTGGTGATGGTAAATCCCTCATTAAATACATTGGAAATGTACACTGTCCATTTGCAATGTCTTCCAATGTGCATTTACCAACACGAATTGGACATGCTCTAATATACTGGAATGATGCAGTAACCACTTATTCACTGCCTTTTTCTATAATCAAGACACCAGCTGGTAACTCTTAACTGGTTGGGACAGCTCATGAAGTGTCCTAAATAGCTTTTGACTAGGTGTGACTTTTTTTGACTAATGAGGCTTCATGCATAACTTTAATTTTTTTAAATGAAAAATGCCTATATTCTCAGCACGTAGGACCAATTGTCTACTCTGCTTTGTGGCCCATCTCTCAGACTCTCAAGGAAGAGAATGTTCCCCTCATCTGTGAGATGCACGCCAGTTCTCTGGTACTGTCCAGGGACATAGTGCTTTTTGGCACAGGGGCAGATTGTGGGCATGCATCTGTCACTGAGAAATGGAAACACCAGCTGGTTGACAGACCACTGGACCATGTCTATGGGCTTGTTGAACATCAATATGGGCTTGTTGATGTCCTCCTCCCACTGGACCATCTCTATGGGCTTCTCCAACTCACCTCCAACTCCTCCCCCTGTGTGACCACCGTTGTACTGGGGAACATTCAGATGACTACCTCCAAATCATCTTCCAGATGCTGCCAGATGCTGCCAGATGCTGCCAGATGCTGCCAGATGCTGTCAGATACCTTGTTTATTATCTCCTGTAGTCTTCTAGCCAGATACCTTGTTAATTCTCTCCTGTAGTCATCTAGCCTGATACCTTGTTAATTCTCTCCTGTAGTCATCTAGCCAGATACCTTGTTAATTCTCTCCTGTAGTCATCTAGCCAGATACCTTGTTTATTCTCTCCTGTAGTCATCTAGCCAGATACCTTGTTTTTTCTCTCCTGTAGTCATCTAGCCAGATACCTTGTTAATTCTCTCCTGTAGTCATCTAGCCTGATACCTTGTTAATTCTCTCCTGTAGTCATCTAGCCAGATACCTTGTTAATTCTCTCCTGTAGTCATCTAGCCTGATACCTTGTTAATTCTCTCCTGTAGTCATCTAGCCAGATACCTTGTTAATTCTCTCCTGTAGTCATCTAGCCAGATACCTTGTTTATTCTCTCCTGTAGTCATCTAGCCAGATACCTTGTTTAACCTCTTGAAACTCCCCATCCCGGATCCGGGATTGTGACTAAGCCTCAGGCTCATTAGCATAACGCAACGTTAACGATTTCTGAAAATCGCAAATAAAATTAAAATAATGCGTTTGCTCTCAAGCTTAGCCTTTTCTTAACAACACTGTCATCTCAGATTTTCAAAATATGCTTTTGAACCATAGAAATTGACTAATTTGTGTAAGAGTATGCAAAGCTAGCATAGCATTTTGTGTAGCATGTAGCACGCAACATTTTCACAAAAGCCAGATAACCAAATAAATAAAATAATTTACCTTTGAAGAGCTTCTGATGTTTTCAATGAGGAGACTCCCAGCCACATACCAAATGCGCAGTGTTTCCTGAAAGTGTCTGTGTGTAGGAGAAATCGTTCCGTTTTCTACATTGCGCCTGGCTACCGAAACGAACCGAAAATGCAGTCACCTACAACGTGAAACTTTTTCCGGATTAACTACATAATATCGACCGAAACATGGCAAACGTTGTTTGGAATCAATCCTCAAGGTGTTTTTTCACATATCTCTTCATTGACATGCAGTTCGTGGAAGCTTGCTTCTCTCTCTGTGCCCCATGGAAAAATACTGGCAGGTGACTTTTGCGCACCAATTTCGGCGCAGGACACCGGGCGGACACGTGGTAAATGTGGTCTCTTATGGTCAATCTTCCAACGATCTGCCTACAAATACGTCACAATGCTGCAGACACCTTGGGGAAATGACAGAAAGGGCAGACTCATTCCTCTTGCGTTCACAGCCATATAAGGAGATCATGAAAGACAGAGCCTCAAAAATCCTTGTCATTTCCTGGATGCCAAGTCATCTTGGTTTTGCCTGAAGCTCACGTTAAAGGGCACGCACAGAGAAGATATTTGTATTTCTGGACACGTCAGAGTGTTTTCTTTCGAACAGTAGCAATTATATGCATAGTCGAGCATCTTTTTGTGACAAAATATCTTGTTTAAAACGGGAACGTTTTTCTTCCAAAAATGAAATAGCGCCACCATAAGTGTAAGAGGTTAATCTCTCCGGTAGTCATTTATCCAGATACCTTGTGTAATCTTATTGTAAATATTTACTTCAGTCTCTGTTTTCTTAGCTCTCACCATCTTGCTTTGAGCAATAATCAGTAGGATAATGAGCTGGGATCAATAAATTAAACACACCACATTTTGAGGGTTCACAAAGACAGCATGTGTTAAACCGTATTATAATGTTGTATAATAATGTTCGATAATCACCTGCTGGTGTAAAAATCATGGACATTAAAAACAAAACAAATATTTTTAAGTGAGATGTAGCCATTGGTTTGAAGCCTAAGAAGAAAGGAAATTCACATGAGCGCCACATTACCCACCCTCCATCAAGGTTTTTCAGCACCACAATGCCAGTCTCATTGTCAACAGTGAAGAGGCGACTCCGGGATGCTGGCTTTCTAGGCAGAGTTGCAAAGAAAAAGACATATCTCACACTGTCCCATAAAAATAAAAGATTAAGATTAAGATGGGCAAAAGAACACAGACACTGGACAGAGGAACTCTGCCTAGAAGGCCAGCATCCCGGAGTCGCCTCTTCGCTGTTGACTTTGAGACGGTGTTTTGTGGGTACTATTTAATGAAGCTGCCAGCTGAGGACTTGTGAGGCATCTGTTTCTCAAACTAGACATTTTAAAATACTTGTCCTCTTGCTCAGTTGTGCACCGGGGCCTCCCACTCCTCTTTCTATTCTGGTTAGAGCCAGTTTGCGCTCTTCTGTGAAGGGATTAGTACACAGCAATGTACGAGACCTTCAGTTTCTTGGCAATTTCTCGCATGGAACAGCCTCCATTTCTCAGAACAAGGATAAGATGATGACTGATTAGTTAGATTCCAAAAGGGTTTTCTATTGATCAATTACTCTTTTAAAATGATAAACTTGGATTAGCTAACACAAACATGCTATTAGAACACAGGAGTGATGGTTGTTGATAATGGGCCTCTGTACTCCTATATAGATATTCCATAAAAAATCTGCCATTTCCAGCTACAATAGTCATTTACATCATTAACAATGTCTACACTGTATTTCTGATCAATTTGGTGGGCAAAAAAATGTTTTTCTTTCAAAAACAAGAACATTTCTAAGTGACTCCAAACTTTTGAATGGTAGTATACGTATATTTAAATACAGTGAGGCAAAAAAGTATTTAGTCAGCCACCAATTTAAAATGATAAGAGAGGCCTGTAATTTTCATCATAGGTACACTTCAACTATGACAAAATTACAGGCCTCTCTCATCTTTTTAAGTGGGAGAACTTGCACAATTGGTGGCTGACTAATTATTTTTTTGCCTCACTGTACACAATCATGGAGCATCACAGCTGGCGGACTAGTAGACAAGGCATAAAGGCATATAGGATTCCCAGCCCTGATTCTAATTCAATAATGCTGCCAGTGACCGTAAAACAACAGATAATACTGGCATATGTTGAAACATATCAATTTATGATTTTTTTAGAGGCAGAAATGATGGAAAGAGAGAGAAATGGGGAAACATTCAGGAGACAGAGAGGTAAAGAGGAGGACACCCTTTCTGTATGTTGTATTGCCCCTCTCCCCCCTCATTCCTCTCTCCATCTCTCTCTACGTGCTGGCCGTCATGCGTGGCGGTCACCCGTGCAATAAATCACTGGCAGCGGGACAGGACAGCCCATAACGCGCCCAACAACGCCATTCATCAATGTAATTAGCGCTGGGCACACGAGCCCTCTGTTACTGGGGTCAACAGGGACATGCTTCCTCCCTGACAGGACATCTACTGGGGACAGACAGACAGACAGGGGCGGAGAGCAGATCTCTTTTTCTTCTCTAATGTCTCCACACTGCGTTCCTACCCTCCGTATCAGATGAGTGTTATTCCTTCGCTCTGTGTTCCCTTCCTCCCTCCCCCACCTCTCTTCTTCTGTCAGGAGGTCATGAGCAGGCGAGGAGGCGGGGATCTGATGTCACAGCCTTCACTTTGGGGCCAGCTAGATTGCTTTACTACACTCTGTGAAAAAAGGTTTCATTTCCCAAATGGTTATCTGACTTTCTCCATAGGTGAAGCCATCTTGATTCCATAGCGATCCCATCTTCATCCTGATGTCTGTAGAAAAGGTGTTCCTTTTCAACCAGGGTGTGAGGTAAGGCTTTTTACCAGGGTGTGAGGTAAGGCTTTTTACCAGGGTGTGAGGTAAGGCTTTTTACCAGGGTGTGAGGTAAGGCTTTTTACCAGGGAGTGAGGTAAGGCTTTTTACCAGGGTGTGAGGTAAGGCTTTTCAACCAGGGAGTGAGGTAAGGCTTTTTACCAGGGTGTGAGGTAAGGCTTTTTACCAGGGTGTGAGGTAAGGCTTTTTACCAGGGTGTGAGGTAAGGCTTTTTACCAGGGTGTGAGGTAAGGCTTTTTACCAGGGTGTGAGGTAAGGCTTTTTACCAGGGTGTGAGGTAAGGCTTTTTACCAGGGTGTGAGGTAAGGCTTTTTACCAGGGTGTGAGGTAAGGCTTTTTACCAGGGTGTGAGGTAAGGCTTTTTACCAGGGTGTGAGGTAAGGCTTTTTACCAGGGTGTGAGGTAAGGCTTTTTACCAGGGTGTGAGGTAAGGCTTTTTACCAGGGTGTGAGGTAAGGCTTTTTACCAGGGTGTGAGGTAAGGCTTTTTACCAGGGAGTGAGGTAAGGCTTTTTACCAGGGTGTGAGGTAAGGCTTTTTACCAGGGAGTGTGCTGCATTCATTTGTCATTTTTGGTGATGTTGTAGTAATTACTGGAATACAGGTTTTATCCTGTGTAGACGGGGAGGGGAACACAATTGAGCTGTGTGACGTAAGCAGGAGGAGAGGTTAGGGGAGAGGGTTTGACTGATCACATGACACTCCCCTGAGTTTTGGAAGGCAGATGAAGAGAGAGCAACAAAGACATGAGGACAAATCAGACCCAGTTTTGACATGAATCGTGAACACTTTTCAAAACACTCAGGGCCAGACAGCTCTCCCTTTCTCCATCCCTCTCTTTTCCTCCTCTTATACTTATACCCTCACTACAATGCTGATTGCCTTGCTTTAGAAGGTTCTTCACAGACACTTCCCTGCTAGCTCTCTGGAATGCTGCTCTCTGGAATGCTGCTCTCTGGAATGCTGCTCTCTGGAATGCTGCTCTCTGGAATGCTGCTCTCTGGAATGCTGCTCTCTGGAATGCTGCTTGATGGAATGCTGCTCTCTGGAATGCTGCTCTCTGGAATGCTGCTTGATGGAATGCTGCTCTCTGGAATGCTGCTTGATGGAATGCTGCTCTCTGGAATGCTGCTCTCTGGAATGCTGCTCTCTGGAATGCTGCTCTCTGGAATGCTGCTCTCTGGAATGCTGCTCTCTGGAATGCTGCTCGATGGAATGCTGCTTGATGGAATGCTGCTCTCTGGAATGCTGCTCTCTGGAATGCTGCTTGATGGAATGCTGCTCGATGGAATGCTGCTTGATGGAATGCTGCTTGATGGAATGCTGCTCGATGGAATGCTGCTTGATGGAATGCTGCTTGATGGAATGCTGCTTGATGGAATGCTGCTCTCTGGAATGCTGCTCTCTGGAATGCTGCTCTCTGGAATGCTGCTCGATGGAATGCTGCTTGATGGAATGCTGCTCTCTGGAATGCTGCTTGATGGAATGCTGCTTGATGGAATGCTGCTCGATGGAATGCTGCTCTCTGGAATGCTGCTTGATGGAATGCTGCTCTCTGGAATGCAGCTCTCTGGAATGCTGCTCTCTGGAATGCTGCTCTCTGGAATGCTGCTCTCTGGAATGCTGCTTGATGGAATGCTGCTCGATGGAATGCTGCTTGATGGAATGTTGCTCGATGGAATGCTGCTCGATGGAATGCTGCTTGATGGAATGCTGCTTGATGGAATGCTGCTCTCTGGAATGCTGCTCGATGGAATGCTGCTCTCTGGAATGCTGCTCTCTGGAATGCTGCTCTCTGGAATGCTGCTTGATGGAATGCTGCTCTCTGGAATGCTGCTTGATGGAATGCTGCTCGATGGAATGCTGCTTGATGGAATGCTGCTTGATGGAATGCTGCTCTCTGGAATGCTGCTCGATGGAATGCTGCTCTCTGGAATGCTGCTCTCTGGAATGCTGCTCGATGGAATGCTGCTCTCTGGAATGCTGCTTGATGGAATGCTGCTCTCTGGAATGCTGCTTGGAATTGGTCAGAACGCTGTGTGGAACAGGAGGGGCTCATCACTAAAGGTAGAGAAGTTGACCTGATCTTCATCCTCTTATCTTCCTCATCCTCTTACCCTCCTTATACTCTTGTCCTCCTCATCCTCTTACCCTCTTCATCCTCTTACACCCTGACCATAGTTTTCTTTGTATGTATATATGTTTTGTATGGTCAGTGTGTGATCTGAGTGGGCATTCTATGTTGTGTGTCTAGTTTGTCTGTTCCTGTGTTTGGCCTGATATGGTTTTCAATCAGAGGCAGGTGTTAGTCATTGTCTCTGATTGGGAATCATATTTAGGTAGCCTGTTTGGTGTTGGGTTTTGTGGGTGATTGTCCTTTTGTCCTTATGTCTGTCGTGTATTAGTTTGCACCAGTATTTGGCTGTTTCAGTTTTCGTGTATTGTTTATTGTTTTTTCATATTGATTCGTGTTTCACTTCAGTTTTATTAAACATGGATCGCAATAGACACGCCGCATTTTGGTCCGACTCTCTTTCACCTACAGAAACCGTGACACGCATCCTCTTGTCTTCCTCATCCTCTTGTCCTCCTCATCCTCTTACCCTCCTCATCCTCTTGTCCTCCTCATCCTCTTGTCCTCCTCATCCTCTTATCATCCTCATCCTCTTACCCTCTTCATCCTCTTACCCTCCTCATCCTCTTACCCTCCTCATCCTCTTATCATCCTAGTCATTATGGGGGTATAGATACACAGTCATTATGGGGATCCTCAGAAGGTTCAACAGCTGCACCACCGAGAGCATCCTGACCGGTTGCATCACTGCCTAGTAAGGCAACTGCTCGGCATCTGATCGCAAGACGCTACAGAGATGACTACGTATGGCCCAGTACACCACTGGGGCCAAGCTTCCTACAATCCAGAACCTATATACCAAGCGGTGTCAGAGGAAGGCCCAAAACATTTTCAACGACTTCAGTCACCCAAGTCTTAGACTGTTCTCTCTGCAACTGCACGGCAAGTGCCAAGTCTATGACCAAGAGGCTCCTCAACAGCTTCTACCCCCCATAAGCCATAAGACTCCTGTACAATTAATCAAATACCCACCCTATTTACATCAACTACACCCCCCTGCACATTGAAGGGTACCGGTACCCCCTATATATAGCCTCGTTATTGTTATGTACATTTATTGAAAAACTTTTAATTTTTAAACTTTTTTTACTTTAGATAATTTAGTAATTATTTTATGAACTCTATTTCTTGAACTGCATTGTTGGTTAGGGGTGTGTAAGTCATTGTTTCATGACAAGTTCTACACCTGTTGACAAATAAAAGGTGATTTTGGTTTGTCATGATGGCCGATAGTCTTTTAGTTCACATACCTAGCCAGCTGGACTGCGTATGCTCTGAGGAACCTGCTTAGGATGCAGTCCGGGGCCTACTCACGTTGGCTACAGCGGGGGCCCACAACAATGGTTCTGGGTTGTTTTCTTCGAAGCGGTCGACTACACATCTGGCGGTGAGGCTGGTTTTCCATATAATATAATATATAATGTATAATCCTCTTTGATTGTCTCAAGTCCCACATGCATCTCGTGTCTGAGCCGTTGAATCTTTGTCCCTATAATGTATTTTTGCCTCTTTGTGTTGTTTTCCTCAAAGTGTGTGTGCGTGTGTGTGTGTGTGTGTGTGTGTGTGTGTGTGTGTGTGTGTGTGTGTGTGTGTGTGTGTGTGTGTGTGTGTGTGTGTGTACGTGTGTGTGTGTGTAAGTGTGTGTGTGTGTGTGTGTGTGTGTGTGTGTGTGTGTGTGTACAGTCTGTTCTCTCTCAGCTCTTAGGCTGTACACACGAACACACACACACACACCAGGGTTCACACTGGATCACATTCCAGAGAGAAAGAGAAGGGAGAGAGGACCTCAGAGAACAAAAAAATAAAAAACAAATTGGTTCCCAAACAGAGACAACGATAGCTGTCCTTGATTAAGAACCATACCCGGCAAAAACATAGAAATACAAACATAGAATACCCACCCCAACTCACGCCCAAACCAAATAGAGACATAAAAAGGATCTCTAAGGTCAGGAGGGAGAGAGGGAGGGAGGGAGATGGGGAGAGAGAGAGATGAGGAGGTTTTACAGGGCGTGACAAATACTCCAAAATTGGGTTCATCTTATTGTCACGTCTAATCAAGGTGGGTGGAATCAGGCGCAGAGAGCAGATAGCGATATAAAGTTTATTCTCCGGTGAACAAAAATAAACATGGTCAACCCAAATACAGACAGGGTGAATATATCCAAAACAGGATAAAGACTAACCGGAGAATAACAAACAGCAAACACCGACAGACAAAACGAAATGACAAAATAAACAATCCCGCACAAAACAAGGGCGGGACAACCTACATTAAATACAGACACTAATTAACTAAACAACACACAGGTGAAACCAATCAGACAAAACCAACAGATACACGAAAAAGGGATCGGTAGTGGCTAATAGGACGGTGACGACGACCGCCGAGCACCACCCGAACAGGCAGGGGAGACAACTTCGGCGGAAGTCGTGACACTTATTTATATTCCGGTTCATAAATAATAAAAAATTGAACATAAATGCCTTTTTTACATTTTTTTTTTAGAAACTCTCTGATCTCTAACGTAAGATTTGAAAATAATAGTTGGAGATTTTAAATGAAGTCACAATAAATCAACCGAAATATCTGTTTGGAGAGTTGCTGCTGTGAACTACAGTACAAAGAACAGAAAACAATTATCATTACAGAGAGAAACAACACGCTGTCAGAATACGGATACAGATAGTTAATGAACAACACGCTGTCAGAATACGGATACAGATAGTTAATGAACAATACGCTGTCAAAATACGGATGAATTAACAACTGCTGCACTATTGGACAGAAAGGGAAGGTGGGATGGAGGGAGGCAGGGAGGGAGGGAGGGAGAGATGATGGGAGGGAGGGAGGGGATGGAGGGAGTGGAGGGAGGGAGGGAGGTTTTATAGAGATGTCATATCCGTCTTGCAGAGTGTTTTGTCCTCTTTGAACGAGGGTCTAAACTCTGTCCCCCGGCACTATCACTGTTTCTAGCTTCTCCTCACTTCTCCTCCCTTCGCCCCGCTTCTCCTCTCCAGGCTCCTTTTCTCCTCTCCAGGCTCCTCTTCTCCTCTCCAGGCTCCTCTTCTCCTCTCCAGGCTCCTCTTCTCCTCTCCAGACTCCTCTTCTCCTCTCCAGGCTCCTCTTCTCCTCTCCAGGCTTCTCTTCTCCTCTCCTGGCTCCTCTTCTCCTCTCCATGCTCCTCTTCTCCTCTCCAGACTCCTCTTCTCCTCTCCAGGCTCCTCTTCTCCTCTCCAGGCTCCTCTTCTCCTCTCCAGGCTCCTCTTCTCCTCTCCTGGCTCCTCGTCTCCTCTCCAGGCTCCTCTTCTCCTCTCCAGGCTCCTCTTCTCCTCTCCAGGCTCCTCTTCTCCTCTCCAGCCTCCTCTTCTCCTCTCCAGGCTCCTCTTCTCCTCTCCAGACTCCTCTTCTCCTCTCCAGGCTTCTCTTCTCCTCTCCTGGCTCCTCTTCTCCTCTCCATGCTCCTCTTCTCCTCTCCAGACTCCTCTTCTCCTCTCCAGGCTCCTCTTCTCCTCTCCAGGCTCCTCTTCTCCTCTCCAGGCTCCTCTTCTCCTCTCCTGGCTCCTCGTCTCCTCTCCAGGCTCCTCTTCTCCTCTCCAGGCTCCTCTTCTCCTCTCCAGGCTCCTCTTCTCCTCTCCAGACTCCTCTTCTCCTCTCCAGGCTCCTCTTCTCCTCTCCAGGCTTCTCTTCTCCTCTCCTGGCTCCTCTTCTCCTCTCCATGCTCCTCTTCTCCTCTCCAGACTCCTCTTCTCCTCTCCAGGCTCCTCTTCTCCTCTCCAGGCTCCTCTTCTCCTCTCCAGGCTCCTCTTCTCCTCTCCAGGCTCCTCTTCTCCTCTCCAGGCTCCTCTTCTCCTCTCCAGACTCCTCTTCTCCTCTCCAGGTTCCTCTTCTCCTCTCCAGGCTCCTCTTCTCCTCTCCAGGCTCCTCTTCTCCTCTCCAGGCTCCTCTTCTCCTCTCCAGGCTCCTCTTCTCCGCTCCAGGCTTCTCTTCTCCTCTCCAGGCTCCTCTTCTCCTCCCTTTGCCCCGCTTCTCCTCTCCAGACTCCTCTTCTCCTCTCCTGGCTCCTCTTCTCCTCTCCAGGCTCCTCTTCTCCTCTCCAGGCTCCTCTTCTCCTCTCCAGGCTCCTCTTCTCCTCTCCAGGCTCCGCTTCTCCTCTCCAGGCTCCTCTTCTCCTCTCCAGGCTCCTCTTCTCCTCTCCAGGCTCCTCTTCTCCTCTCCAGGCTCCTCTTCTCCTCTCCAGGCTCCTCTTCTCCTCTCCAGGCACCTCTTCTCCTCTCCAGGCTCCTCTTCTCCTCTCCAGGCTCCTCTTCTCCTCTCCAGGCTCCTCTTCTCCTCTCCAGGCTTCTCTTCTCCTCTCCAGGCTCCTCTTCTCCTCTCCAGGCTCCTCTTCTCCTCCCTTTGCCCCGCTTCTCCTCTCCAGACTCCGCTTCTCCTCTCCAGGCTCCTCTTCTCCTCTCCAGGCTCCTCTTCTCCTCTAAAGGCTCCTCTTCTCCTCTCCAGGCTCCTCTTCTCCTCTCCAGGCTCCTCTTCTCCTCTCCAGGCTCCTCTTCTCCTCTAAAGGCTCCTCTTCTCCTCTCCAGGCTCCTCTTCTCCTCTCCATTCTACTCTTCTCCTCTCCAGGCTCCTCTTCTCCTCTCCAGGCTCCTCTTCTCCTCTCCAGGCTCCTCTTCTCCTCTCCAGGCTCCTCTTCTCCTCTCCAGGCTCCTCTTCTCCTCTCCAGGCTCCTCTTCTCCTCTCCAGGCTCCTCTTCTCCTCTCCAGGCTCCTCTTCTCCTCCCTTCGCCCCTCTTCTCCTCTCCAGGCTCCTCTTCTCCTCTCCAGGCTCCTCTTCTCCTCTTCAGGCTCCTCTTCTCCTCTCCAGGCTCCTCTTCTCCTCTCCAGGCTCCTCTTCTCCTCTCCAGGCTCCTCTTCTCCTCTCCAGGCTCCTCTTCTCCTCTCCAGGCTCCTCTTCTCCTCCACAGACTCCTCTTCTCCTCTCCAGGCTCCTCTTCTCCTCTCCAGGTTCCTCTTCTCCTCTCCAGGCCCCTCTTCTCCTCTCCAGGCTCCTCTTCTCCTCTCCAGGCTCCTCTTCTCCTCTCCAGGCTCCGCTTCTCCTCCCTTCGCTCCTCTTCTCCTCTCCAGGCTCCTCTTCTCCTCTCCAGGCTCCTCTTCTCCTCTCCAGGCTCCTCTTCTCCTCTACAGGCTCCTCTTCTCCTCTCCAGGCTCCTCTTCTCCTCTCCAGGCTCCTCTTCTCCTCCCTTCGCCCCTCTTCTCCTCTCCAGGCTCCTCTTCTCCTCTCCAGGCTCCTCTTCTCCTCTCCAGGCTCCTCTTCTCCTCTCCAGGCTCCTCTTCTCCTCTCCAGACTCCTCTTCTCCTCTCCAGGCTCCTCTTCTCCTCTCCAGGCTCCTCTTCTCCTCTCCAGGCTCCTCTTCTCCTCTCCAGGCTTCTCTTCTCCTCTCCAGGCTCCTCTTCTCCTCTCCAGGCTCCTCTTCTCCTCTACAGGCTCCTGACTCAAGAATGACACATTAGATGTCCTGCCAAGTCATACCATGGGAGAGAGGGGGAGGGAGAGAGGGGGAGGGAGAGAGGGGAGGGAGAAGCATGAAGATGGAAGAGAGAGGAGGAGGAAGAGCGAGAGAAAGAGATGTGGGGAGGGAGAGAGAAAGAGAGATGTGGGGAGAGAGAGAGAGGGAGAGATGGGAAGTGAGTGAGATGGGGAAGGGAGAGAGAGAGTGTGAAAGAGAGAGAAGGGGAGGGAGAGAAAAGGGGAGGGAGAGAGAGGGAGAGAGATGGGGAGGGATATAGAGAGATGGGGAGGGAGAGAGAGGGAGAGATATGGGGAGGGAGAGAGATGGGGAGGGAGGGAGAGAGAGAGAGATGGGGAGGGAGAGACAGAGAGAGAGAGAGATGGTCCGGGAGTGAGAGTGAGAGAGTTGGGGAGAGAGAGAGAGAGAGAGAGATGGGAAGTGAGTGAGATGGGGAAGGGAGAGAGAGAGAGAGTGATAGAGAGAGATGGGGAGGGAGAGAAAAGGGGAGGGAGAGAGGGAGAGAGATGGGGAGGGAGAGAGAGAGGGGAGGGATATAGAGAGATGGAGTGGGAGAGAGAGGGACAGAGATGGGGAGGGAGAGAGATTGGGAGGGAGAGAGAGAGAGATGGGGAGGGAGAGAGAGAGATGGGGAGGGAGAGAGAGGTTGAGAGATGGAGCCCTTTATGGTTGTGATGTCTGGGGTCCGCTCACCAACCAAGACTTCACAAAATGGGACAAACACCAAATTTAGACTCTGCACGCAGAATTCTGCAAAAATATCCTCCGTGTACAACGTAGAACACCAAATAATGCATGCAGAGCAGAATTAGGCCGATACCCACTCATTATCAAAATCCAGAAAAAAGCTGTTAAATTCTACAACCACCTGAAAGGAAGCGATTCCCAAACCTTCCACAACAAAGCCATCACCTACAGAGAGATGAAAGTGGAGAAGAGTCCCCTAAGAGAGCTGGTCCTGGGGCTCTGTTCACAAACACACCCTACAGAGCCCCATGACAGCAGCACAATTAGACCCAACCAAATCATGAGAAAACAAAAAGATAATTACTTGACACATTGGAAATAATTAACAAACAAACAGAGCAAACTAGAATGCTATTTGGCCCTACACAGAGAGTACACAGCGGCAGAATACCTGACCACTGTGACTGACCCAAAATGAAGGAAAGCTTTGACTATGTACAAACTCAGCGAGCATAGCCTTGCTATTGAGAAAGGCCGCCGTAGGCAGACATGGCTCTCAAGAGAAGACAGGCTATGTGCTCACAGCCCACAAAATGAGGTGGAAACTGAGCTGCACTTCCTAACCTCCTGCCCAATGTATGACCATATTAGAGAGACATATTTCCCTCAGATTACACAGATCCACAAAGAATTCGATAACAAATCCAATTTTTGAAAAACTCCCATATCTACTGGGTGAAATTCCACAGTGTGCCATCAGAGCAGCAAGATTTGTGACCTGTTGCCACGAGAAAAGGGCAACCAGTGAAGAACACGCACCATTGTAAATACAACCCATATCTATGCTTATTTATTTTATCTTGTGTCCTTTACCATTTGTACATTGCAAAAACACTGTATATATATATAACATTTGTAATGTCTTTATTGTTTTGAAACTTCTGTATGTGTGATGTCTACTGTTCATTTTTATTATTTATTTCACTTTATATATTATCTACCTTACTTGCTTTGGCAATGTTAACACATGTTTCCCATGCCAATAAAGCCCTTGAATTGAATTGGAGAGGAAGGGAGAGGTTGAGAGATGAGGAGGGAGAGAGATGAGGAGGGAGAGAGAGATTGAGAGATGCGGAGGGAGAGAGATGAGGAAGGAGAGAGATGGGGAGGGAGAGAGAGGTTGAGAGATGAGGAGGGAGAGAGAGATTGAGAGATGAGGAGAGAGAGAGATGAGGAGGGAGAGAGAGGTTGAGAGATGAGGAGGGAGAGAGATGTTGAGAGATGAGGAGGGAGAGAGAGGTTGAGAGATGAGGAGGGAGAGAGAGGTTGAGAGATGAGGAGGGAGAGAGATGAGGAGGGAGAGAGAGGTTGAGAGATGAGGAGGGAGAGAGATGAGGAGGGAGAGAGAGATTGAGAGATGAGGAGAGAGAGAGATGAGGAGGGAGAGAGAGATTGAGAGATGAGGAGAGAGAGAGATGAGGAGGGGAGAAGGTTGAGAGATGAGGAGGGAGGAGATGAGGAGGGAGAGAGAGGTTGAGAGATGAGGAGGGAGAGAGATGAGGAGGGAGAAGAGATGAGGAGGGAGAGAGATGAGGAGGAGAGAGAGATGAGGAGGGGATTAGATGAGGAGGGAGAGAGAGATTGAGAGATGAGGAGGGAGAGAGATGAGGAGGGAGAGAGATGAGGAGGAGAGAGATGAGGAGGGAGAGAGGAGAGATGAGGAGGGAGAGAGATGAGGAGGGAGAGAGAGATGAGGAGGGAGAGAGATGAGGAGGGAGAGAGAGATTGAGAGATGAGGAGGGAGAGAGATGAGGAGGGAGAGAGAGATTGAGAGATGAGGAGGGAGAGAGAGATTGAGAGATGAGGGAGAGAGAGATGAGGAGGGATAGAGAGGTTGAGAGATGAGGAGGGAGAGAGATGAGGAGGGAGATAGAGATGAGGAGGGAGAAGATGAGGAGGGGAGTTGAGAGATGAGGAGGGGAAGATGAGGAGGGAGAGAGAGATTGAGAGATGAGGAGGAGAGAGATGAGGAGGGAGAGAGATGAGGAGGGAGAGAGATGAGGAGGGAGAGAGAGATAGAGAGATGAGGAGGGAGAGAGATGAGGAAGGAGAGAGATGGGGAGGGAGAGAGAGGTTGAGAGATGAGGAGGGAGAGAGATTGAGAGATGAGGAGAGAGAGAGATGAGGAGGGAGAGAGAGTTTGAGAGATGAGGAGGGAGAGAGATGAGGAGGGAGAGAGAGATGAGGAGGGAGAGAGATGAGGAGGGAGAGAGATGAGGAGGGAGAGAGATGAGGAGGGAGAGAGATGAGGAGGGAGAGAGATGAGGAGGAGAGAGAGGTTGAGAGATGAGGAGGGAGAGAGATGAGGAGGGAGAGAGATGAGGAGGGAGAGAGATGAGGAGGGAGAGAGATGAGGAGGGGAGAGAGATTGAGAGATGTTTTGGAGAGAGATGAGGAGGGAGAGAGATGAGGAGGGAGAGAGATGAGGAGGGAGAGAGATGAGGAGGGAGAGAGAGATGAGGAGGGAGAGAGATGAGGGGGAGAGAGAGATCCAGGCTCCAGAGATGAGGAGGGAGAGAGATGAGGAGGGAGAGAGAGATGAGGAGGGAGAGAGATGAGGAGGGAGAGAGAGATTGAGAGATGAGGAGGGAGAGAGATGAGGAGGGAGAGAGAGATTGAGAGATGAGGAGGGAGAGAGATGGGGAGGGAGAGAGAGGTTGAGAGATGAGGAGGGAGAGAGAGATTGAGAGATGAGGAGAGAGAGATGAGGAGGGAGAGAGAGGTTGAGAGATGAGGAGGGAGAGAGATGAGGAGAGAGAGAGAGATGAGGAGGGAGAGAGAGGTTGAGAGATGAGGAGAGAGAGAGATGAGGAGGGAGAGAGAGGTTGAGAGATGAGGAGAGAGAGAGATGAGGAGGGAGAGAGAGGTTGAGAGATGAGGAGGGAGAGAGAGATGAGGAGTGAGAGAGAGATGAGGAGGGAGAGAGAGATGAGGAGGGAGAGCGAGGTTGAGAGATGAGGAGGGAGAGAGATGAGGAGGGAGAGAGAGGTTGAGAGATGAGGAGGGAGAGAGATGAGGAGGGAGAGAGAGGTTGAGAGATGAGGAGGGAGAGAGATGAGGAGGGAGAGAGAGGTTGAGAGATGAGGAGGGAGAGAGATGAGGAGAGAGAGAGAGATGAGGAGGGAGAGAGAGGTTGAGAGATGAGGAGAGAGAGAGATGAGGAGGGAGAGAGAGGTTGAGAGATGAGGAGGGAGAGAGAGATGAGGAGGAGAGAGAGATGAGGAGGGAGAGAGATGAGGAGATGAGCAAGGTCCTACCATGGGAGATGAGGAGGGAGAGAGATGAGGAGGGGAGAGATGAGGAGGGAGAGAGAGGTTGAGAGATGAGGAGAGAGAGAGATGAGGAGGGAGAGAGAGGTTGAGAGATGAGGAGGGAGAGAGAGATGAGGAGGGAGAGAGAGATGAGGAGGGAGAGAGAGATGAGGAGGGAGAGAGAGGTTGAGAGATGAGGAGAGAGAGAGATGAGGAGAGAGAGAGAGATGAGGAGGGAGAGAGAGGTTGAGAGATGAGGAGGGAGAGAGATGAGGAGGGAGAGAGATGAGGAGAGAGAGAGAGATGAGGAGGGAGAGAGAGATTGAGAGATGAGGAGAGAGAGAGATGAGGAGAGAGAGAGAGATGAGGAGGGAGAGAGAGGTTGAGAGATGAGGAGGGAGAGAGATGAGGAGGGAGAGAGAGGTTGAGAGATGAGGAGGGAGAGAGATGAGGAGGGAGAGAGATGAGGAGGGAGAGAGATGAGGAGGGAGAGAGATGAGGAAAGGGGAACTACCGTATGCAGAAAGATGTGATTAATTAGATTAGTGATTAAAAAGCATGATTTTTCATGTTCATCTTTCCTTCTTTCTATCTCTCCACACCCCCATACCAAGCCCTCAGTAGCCTCCACACCCCCATACCAAGCCCTCAGTACCCTCCACACCCCTATGCCAAGCCCTCAGTACCCTCCACACCCCTAAGCCAAGCCCTCAGTACCCTCCACACCCCTATGCCAAGCCCTCAGTACCCTCCACACCCCTATGCCAAGCCCTCAGTACCCTCCACACCCCTATGCCAAGCCCTCATTACCCTCCACACCCCCATGCCAAGCCCTCAGTACCCTCCACACCCCCATACCAAGCCCTCAGTACCCTCCACACCCCTATGCCAAGCCCTCAGTACCCTCCACACCCCTATGCCAAGCCCTCAGTACCCTCCACACCCCCATGCCAAGCCCTCAGTACCCTCCACACCCCTAAGCCAAGCCCTCAGTACCCTCCACACCCCTAAGCCAAGCCCTCAGTACCCTCCACACCCCTAAGCCAAGCCCTCAGTACCCTCCACACCCCTAAGCCAAGCCCTCAGTACCCTCCACACCCCTAAGCCAAGCCCTCATTACCCTCCACACCCCTAAGCCAAGCCCTCAGTACCCTCCACACCACTATGCCAAGCCCTCAGTACCCTCCACACCCCTATGCCAAGCCCTCATTACCCTCCCCACCCCCATGCCAAGCCCTCAGTACCCTCCACACCCCCATACCAAGCCCTCAGTACCCTCCACACCCCTATGCCAAGCCCTCAGTACCCTCCACACCCCTAAGCCAAGCCCTCAGTACCCTCCACACCCCCATGCCAAGCCCTCAGTACCCTCCACACCCCTAAGCCAAGCCCTCAGTACCCTCCACACCCCTAAGCCAAGCCCTCAGTACCCTCCACACCCCTAAGCCAAGCCCTCAGTACCCTCCACACCCCTAAGCCAAGCCCTCAGTACCCTCCACACCCCTAAGCCAAGCCCTCAGTACCCTCCACACCCCTAAGCCAAGCCCTCAGTACCCTCCACACCCCTAAGCCAAGCCCTCAGTACCCTCCACACCCCTAAGCCAAGCCCTCAGTACCCTCCACACCCCTAAGCCAAGCCCTCAGTACCCTCCACACCCCTAAGCCAAGCCCTCAGTACCCTCCACACCCCTAAGCCAAGCCCTCAGTACCCTCCACACCCCTAAGCCAAGCCCTCAGTACCCTCCACACCCCTAAGCCAAGCCCTCAGTACCCTCCACACCCCTATGTCAAGCCCTCAGTACCCTCCACACCCCTAAGCCAAGCCCTCAGTACCCTCCACACCCCTAAGCCAAGCCCTCAGTACCCTCCACACCCCTATGTCAAGCCCTCAGTACCCTCCAGTACGTTTTTTTTGTAGGTGTTTCTGAGTTTTATAGGCAGATTGGGTCTCCTGGGGCCTGTCTACTATAGAACACTGCTGGGTCCTGTCTGCTGGGGCCTGTCTGGCTCCTGTCTGCTGGGGCCTGTCTGGCTCCTGTATGCTGGGGCCTGTCTACTATAGAACACTGTCTACTATAGAACACTGTCTACAATAGAACACTGTCTACAATAGAACACTGTCTACAATAGAACACTGTCTACTATAGAACACTGTCTACTATAGAACACTGTCTACTATAGAACACTGTCTACAATAGAACACTGTCTACAATAGAACACTGTCTACTATAGAACACTGTCTACTATAGAACACTGTCTACAATAGAACACTGTCTACAATAGAACACTGTCTACAATAGAACACTGTCTACTATAGAACACTGTCTACTATAGAGCACTGTCTACTATAGAACACTGTCTACTATAGAACACTGTCTACTATAGAACACTGTCTACTATAGAACACTGTCTACTGTAGAACACTGTCTACAATAGAAGACTGTCTACTATAGAACACTGTCTACTATAGAACACTGTCTACTATAGAACACGACCAACTATAGAACACTACCTACTATAGAACACTGTCTACTATAGAACACTGTCTACTATAGAACACTATCTACTATAGAACACTGTCTACTATATAACACTAACGACTATAGAACACTAACTACTATTGAACACTGTCTACTATAGAACACTGCCTACTATAGAACACTGTCTACTATAGAACACTGTCTACTATAGAACACTGTCTACTATAGAACACTGCCTACTATAGAACACTGTCTACTATAGAACACTGTCTACTATAGATAGAACACTAACTACTATATAGCACTGTCTACTATAGAACAATAACTACTATAGAACAATAACTACTATAGAAGACTATCTACTACAGAACACTACCTACTATAGAACACTGTCTACTATAGAACACTGTCTACTATAGAACACTAACTACTATAGAACACTGTCTACTATAGAACACTGTCTACTCTAGAACACTGTCTACTTTAGAACACTAACTACTATATAGCACTGTCTACCTTAGAACAATAACTACTATAGAACAATAACTACTATAGAAGACTATCTACTACAGAACACTACCTACTATAGAACACTAACTACTATAGAACACTGTCTACTATAAACACTGTCTACTATAGAACACTGCCTACTATAGAACACTGTCTACTATAGAACACTGCCTACTATAGAACACTATCTACTATAGAACACTGTCTACTATAGAACACTATCTACTATAGAACACTGTCTACTATAGAACACTGTCTACTATAGAACACTGTCTACTATAGAACACTGCCTACTATAGAACACTATCTACTATAGAACACTGTCTACTATAGAACACTGTCTACTCTAGAACACTGTCTACTTTAGAACACTAACTACTATATAGCACTGTCTACTATAGAACAATAACTACTATAGAACAATAACTACTATAGAACACTATCTACTATAGAACACTGTCTACTATAGAACACTGTCTACTCTAGAACACTGTCTACTTTAGAACACTAACTACTATATAGCACTGTCTACTATAGAACAATAACTACTATAGAACAATAACTACTATAGAAGACTATCTACTACAGAACACTACCTACTATAGAACACTAACTACTATAGAACACTGTCTACTATAAACACTGTCTACTATAGAACACTGCCTACTATAGAACACTGTCTACTATAGAACACTGTCTACAATAGAAGACTGTCTACTATAGAACACTGTCTACTATAGAACACTGTCTACTATAGAACACGACCAACTATAGAACACTACCTACTATAGAACACTGTCTACTATAGAACACTGTCTACTATAGAACACTATCTACTATAGAACACTGTCTACTATATAACACTAACGACTATAGAACACTAACTACTATTGAACACTGTCTACTATAGAACACTGCCTACTATAGAACACTGTCTACTATAGAACACTGTCTACTATAGAACACTGTCTACTATAGAACACTGCCTACTATAGAACACTGTCTACTATAGAACACTGTCTACTATAGAACACTAACTACTATATAGCACTGTCTACTATAGAACAATAACTACTATAGAACAATAACTACTATAGAAGACTATCTACTACAGAACACTGTCTACAATAGAACACTGTCTATTATAGAACACTGTCTACTTTAGAACACTAACTACTATATAGCACTGTCTACTATAGAACAATAACTACTATAGAACAATAACTACTATAGAAGACTATCTACTACAGAACACTACCTACTATAGAACACTAACTACTATAGAACACTGTCTACTATAAACACTGTCTACTATAGAACACTGCCTACTATAGAACACTGTCTACTATAGAACACTGTCTACAATAGAAGACTGTCTACTATAGAACACTGTCTACTATAGAACACTGTCTACTATAGAACACGACCAACTATAGAACACTACCTACTATAGAACACTGTCTACTATAGAACACTGTCTACTATAGAACACTATCTACTATAGAACACTGTCTACTATATAACACTAACGACTATAGAACACTAACTACTATTGAACACTGTCTACTATAGAACACTGCCTACTATAGAACACTGTCTACTATAGAACACTGTCTACTATAGAACACTGTCTACTATAGAACACTGCCTACTATAGAACACTGTCTACTATAGAACACTGTCTACTATAGAACACTAACTACTATATAGCACTGTCTACTATAGAACAATAACTACTATAGAACAATAACTACTATAGAAGACTATCTACTACAGAACACTACCTACTATAGAACACTGTCTACTATAGAACACTGTCTACTATAGAACACTAACTACTATAGAACACTGTCTACTATAGAACACTGTCTACTCTAGAACACTGTCTACTTTAGAACACTAACTACTATATAGCACTGTCTACTATAGAACAATAACTACTATAGAACAATAACTACTATAGAAGACTATCTACTACAGAACACTACCTACTATAGAACACTAACTACTATAGAACACTGTCTACTATAAACACTGTCTACTATAGAACACTGCCTACTATAGAACACTGTCTACTATAGAACACTGCCTACTATAGAACACTATCTACTATAGAACACTGTCTACTATAGAACACTATCTACTATAGAACACTGTCTACTATAGAACACTGTCTACTATAGAACACTGTCTACTATAGAACACTACCTACTATAGAACACCGTCTACTATAGAACAATTCCAGTAATTATAGTAACTTATTCATAAACATCATATGAAAATAATTGTACAAAATAATCACATAACCATTCTCTGCATTGGGACGTTTAAGCCAGTCGTTTATAGCCGTCTCTAAACCATCTGTTGTCCTCTGGTACATCTCAGTTCTAAGGCTGTTCTGATCTCTTGGTCTCTTTATAAATCTCAGTGCAGAATGCACAGTGTTATGGACTGGGCACAGCTGTGGGGCGGTGAGGGGCGCTAGGCTCTGTCCCTTGTAATGCATTTTCATGAAAACCTATTCATGCACTAGACTACTTTCAGAGGGTACATTTGATGCCTAAATGAGGATTTAAAACATGAAACACGAGAAGGTTCAATTGCCCTTGTCTATATACAGTAGAGAGGCTATATACAGTAGAGAGGCTATATACAGTAGAGAGGCTATATACAGTAGAGGCTATATACAGTAGAGAGGCTATATACTGTAGAGAAGCTACATACAGTAGAGAGGCGGTATACAGTAGAGAGGCTACATACAGTAGAGAGGCTATATACAGTAGAGAGGCTATATACAGTACAGAGGCTATATACAGTAGAGGCTATATACAGTAGAGAGGCTACATACAGTAGAGAGGCTGTATACAGTAGAGAGGCTATATACAGTAGAGAGGCTATATACAGTAGTGAGGCTATATACAGTAGAGAGGCTATATACAGTAGAGAGGCTACATACAGTAGTGAGGCTATATACAGTAGAGAGACTATATACAGTAGAGAGGCTATATACAGTAGAGAGGCTATATACAGTAGTGAGGCTATATACAGTAGAGAGGCTATATACAGTAGAGAGGCTACATACAGTAGTGAGGCTATATACAGTAGAGAGGCTATATACAGTAGAGAGGTTATATAGAGTAGAGAGGCTATATACAGTAGAGAGGCTATATACAGTAGAGAGGCTATATACAGTAGCGAGGATATATACAGTAGCGAGGATATATACAGTAGAGAGGCTATATACAGTAGAGAGGCTATATACAGTAGAGAGGCTATATACAGTAGAGGGGCTATATACAGTAGAGAGGTTATATACAGTAGAGAGGTTATATACAGTAGCGAGGATATATACAGTAGCGAGGATATATACAGTAGAGAGGCTATATACAGTAGAGAGGCTATATACAGTAGAGGGGCTATATACAGTAGAGAGGTTATATACAGTAGAGAGGTTATATAGAGTAGATAGGTTATATAGAGTAGAGAGGCTATATACAGTAGAGAGGCTATATACAGTAGAGAGACTATATATAGTAGAGAGGTTATATAGAGTAGAGGCTATATACAGTAGAGAGGCTATATACAGTATAGAGGCTATATACAGTAGAGAGGCTATATACAGTAGAGAGGTTATTAACAGTAGAGAGGCGATATTCAGTAGAGAGACTATATACAGTAGAGGCTATATACAGTAGAGGTTATATACAGTAGAGAGGCTATATGCAGCAGAGGTTATATACAGTAGAGAGGCTATATACAGTAGAGGTTATATACAGTAGAGAGGCTATATGCAGCAGAGGTTATATACAGTATAGAGGCTATATACAGTAGAGAGGCTATATACAGTAGAGAGGTTATTAACAGTAGAGAGGCGATATTCAGTAGAGAGACTATATACAGTAGAGGCTATATACAGTAGAGGTTATATACAGTAGAGAGGCTATATGCAGCAGAGGCTATATACAGTATAGAGGCTATATACAGTAGAGAGGATATATACAGTAGAGAGGCTTTATACAGTACAGAGGCTATATACAGTAGAGAGGCTATATACAGTAGAGGGGCTATATTCAGTTGAGGCTATATTCAGTGGAGAGGCTATATAGAGTAGAGAGGCTATATAAGGTAGAGAGGTTATATACAGTAGAGAGGCTAAATACAGTAGAGAGGCTATTTACAACAGAGAGGCTATTGACAGTAGAGAGGCTATATACAGTAGAGGCTATATACAGTAGAGAGGCTATATACAGTAGAGAGGGTATATACAGTAGAGAGGTTATATACAGTAGAGAGGCTATATACAGTAGAGAGGCTATATACAGTAGAGAGGCTATATACAGTAGAGAGGCTATATACAGTAGAGAGGTTATAAACAGTAGAGAGGCGATATTCAGTAGAGAGACTATATACAGTAGAGGGTATATACAGTAGAGGTTATATACAGTAGAGAGGCTATATGCAGTAGAGGTTATATACAGTAGAGAGGCTATATACAGTAGAGAGGTTATATACAGTAGAGAGGCTATATACAGTAGAGAGGCTATATACAGTAGAGAGGCTATATACAGTTGAGGCTATATTCAGTGGAGAGGCTATATAGACTAGAGAGGCTATATATATAGTAGAGAGACTATATACAGAAGAGAGGTTATATACAGTAGAGAGGCTATATACAGTAGAGAGGCTATATACAGTAGAGAGGCTATTTACAGCAGAGAGGCTATATACAGTAGAGAGGCTATATTAAGTAGAGACGCTATTTACAGTAGATAGTCTATATACAGTAGAGGCTATATACAGTAGAGAGGCTATATACAGTTGAGAGGCTATATACAGTAGAGAGGCTATATACAGTAGAGGCTATATACAGTAGAGGCTATATACAGTAGAGAGGCTATATACAGTAGAGAGGGTATATACAGTAGAGAGCCTATATACAGTAGAGGCTATGTACAGTAGAGAGGCTATATACAGTAGAGGCTGTATACAGTAGAGAGGCTGTATACAGTAGAGATTATATATATATATACAGTAGAGAGGCTATATGCAGTAGAGAGGCTTTTTACAGTCGAGAGGCTATATACAGTAGAGAGGCTATAAACAGTAGAGAGGCTAAATACAGTAGAGAGGTTATATACAGTAGAGAGGCTATATGCAGTAGAGAGGCTATATACAGTAGCGAGGCTATATACATTAGAGGCTATATACAGTAGAGAGGCTATATACGGTAGTAATTATAAACAGTAGAGAGGATATATACAGGAGAGAGGCAATATACAGTAGAGAGGCTATATACAGTAGAGAGGCTATATACAGTAGAGTGACTATATAAAGTAGAGAGACTATATACAGTAGAGAGGCTATATACAGTAGAGAGGCTATATACAGTAGAGTGACTATATAAAGTAGAGAGGCTATATACAGTAGAGAGGCTATATACAGTAGAGAGGCTATATACAGTAGAGAGGCTATATACAGTAGAGAGGCTATATACAGTAGAGAGGCTATATAAAGTAGAGAGGCTATATACAGTAGAGAGGCTATATACAGTAGTGAGGCTATATACAGTAGAGAGGCTATATACAGTAGTGAGGCTATTTAAAGTAGAGAGGCTATATACAGTAGAGGCTGTATACAGTAGAGAGGCTTTATACAGTAGAGAGGATATATATACAGTAGAGAGGCTATATACAGTAGAGAGGCTATTTACAGTCGAGAGGCTATATACAGTAGAGAGGCTATAAACAGTAGAGAGGCTATAAACAGTAGAGAGGCTATATACAGGAGAGAGGCAATATACAGTAGAGAGGCTATATACAGTAGAGAGGATATTTACAGTAAAGAGGCTATATACAGTAGAGAGGCTATATACAGTAGAGAGACTATTTACAGTAGAGAGGCTATATACAGTAGAGAGGCTATGTACAGTAGATAGGGTATATAAAGTAGAGGCTATATACAGTAGAGGCTGTATACAGTAGAGAGGCTGTATACTGTAGAGAGGATATATATACAGTAGAGAGGCTATATAGATTAGAGAGGCTATTTACAGTCGAGAGGCTATATACAGTAGAGAGGCTATAAACAGTAGAGAGGCTAAATACAGTAGAGAGGCTGTATACAGTAGAGAGGCTATATACAGTAGAGGCTATATACAGTAGAGAGGCTATATACAGTAGAGAGGATATATACAGTAGAGAGACTATATACAGTAGAGAGGATATATACAGTAGAGGCTAGATACAGTAGAGGCTATATACAGTAGAGGCTATATACAGTAGAGAGGCTATATACACTAGAGAGGCTATATACAGTAGAGAGACTATATACAGTAGAGAGACTATATACAGTAGAGAGGATATATACAGTAGAGAGACTGTATACAGTAGAGAGGCTATATACAGTAGAGAGACTATATACAGTAGAGAGGGTATATACAGTAGAGAGGCTATATACAGTCGAGAGGCTGTATACAGTAGAGATTATATATATATATACAGTAGAGAGGCTATATGCAGTAGAGAGGCTTTTTACAGTCGAGAGGCTATATACAGTAGAGAGGCTATAAACAGTAGAGAGGCTAAATACAGTAGAGAGGTTATATACAGTAGAGAGGCTATATGCAGTAGAGAGGCTATATACAGTAGCGAGGCTATATACATTAGAGGCTATATACAGTAGAGAGGCTATATACGGTAGTAATTATAAACAGTAGAGAGGATATATACAGGAGAGAGGCAATATACAGTAGAGAGGCTATATACAGTAGAGAGGCTATATACAGTAGAGTGACTATATAAAGTAGAGAGACTATATACAGTAGAGAGGCTATATACAGTAGAGAGGCTATATACAGTAGAGTGACTATATAAAGTAGAGAGGCTATATACAGTAGAGAGGCTATATACAGTAGAGAGGCTATATACAGTAGAGAGGCTATATACAGTAGAGAGGCTATATACAGTAGAGAGGCTATATAAAGTAGAGAGGCTATATACAGTAGAGAGGCTATATACAGTAGTGAGGCTATATACAGTAGAGAGGCTTTATACAGTAGAGAGGATATATATACAGTAGAGAGGCTATATACAGTAGAGAGGCTATTTACAGTCGAGAGGCTATATACAGTAGAGAGGCTATAAACAGTAGAGAGGCTATAAACAGTAGAGAGGCTATATACAGGAGAGAGGCAATATACAGTAGAGAGGCTATATACAGTAGAGAGGATATTTACAGTAAAGAGGCTATATACAGTAGAGAGGCTATATACAGTAGAGAGGACTATTTACAGTAGAGAGGCTATATACAGTAGAGAGGCTATGTACAGTAGATAGGGTATATAAAGTAGAGGCTATATACAGTAGAGGCTGTATACAGTAGAGAGGCTGTATACTGTAGAGAGGATATATATACAGTAGAGAGGCTATATAGATTAGAGAGGCTATTTACAGTCGAGAGGCTATATACAGTAGAGAGGCTATAAACAGTAGAGAGGCTAAATACAGTAGAGAGGCTGTATACAGTAGAGAGGCTATATACAGTAGAGGCTATATACAGTAGAGAGGCTATATACAGTAGAGAGGATATATACAGTAGAGAGACTGTATACAGTAGAGAGGCTATATACAGTAGAGGCTAGATACAGTAGAGGCTATATACAGTAGAGGCTATATACAGTAGAGAGGCTATATACACTAGAGAGGCTATATACAGTAGAGAGACTATATACAGTAGAGAGACTATATACAGTAGAGAGGATATATACAGTAGAGAGGCTATATACATTAGAGAGGCTATATACAGTAGACAGACTATATACAGTAGAGAGGCTATATACATTAGAGAGGCTATATACAGTAGAGAGGTTATATTCAGTAGAGAGGATATAAACACTAGAGAGGCTATATACAGTAGAGAGACTATATACAGTAGAGGCTGTATACAGTAGAGAGACTATATACAGTAGAGAGACTACATACATTAGAGAGGTTATATACAGTAGAGAGGCTATATACAGTAGAGAGGATATATACATTAGAGGTTATATTCAGTAGAGAGGTTATATTCAGTAGAGAGGATATAAACAGTAGAGAGGCTATACATATATAACAGTAAAAATACTATATATAGAAACAGTACTGTGCTCTCTCCAAAATCTGGATACTGCTCCATGAGGCTACTGGCGTGATAAAAAGAGGGCCTTGACTGCATCTACATCAGACTTCATCTGGCAGAGATGGACCTACCAGCATAAACAGAGATGGACCTACCAGCATAAACAGAGATGGACCTACCAGCATAAACAGAGATGGACCTACCAGCATAAACAGAGATGGACCTACCAGCATAAACAGAGATGGACCTACCAGCATAAACAGAGATGGACCTACCAGCATAAACAGAGATGGACCTACCATCATAAACAGAGATGGACCTACCAGCATAAACAGAGATGGACCTACCAGCATAAACAGAGATGGACCTACCAGCATAAACAGAGATGGACCTACCAGCATAAACATTTTTTTGTTGATCTTGTGTGAAATGGAGGATTTATCCGCTGAGGGAATTGTCTTTGATCTGTTACCTGCATTAGAGGGTGTAAAGTTACCTGAGGACTTTCTCTACAGAAACCCTCGCTGGAATTCCGTGTGATGCTGGGACGCAAGAGCGGAGTAGCAACAAGGCTCCAGGCCCTCTTCCCTAATGTAACAGTTTGGCACTGCTCAGCACGCATGTTTGAGCTCGCAGTGGGCCATGTGGTAAAAGAGATAGGAGCGATCTATCATTTTTTTTAAATACAATTGTTTTTTTTTATATTTAACTAGGCAAATCAGTTAAGAACAAATTCTTATTTACAACGATAGCCTACCTTGGACACATTGTGCCTGGGCCCATTCCAAACATCATCACTGAGATGCCTTAGACAGCTGCGCCACTCTGTAGCTCCATTTTTTTGGGACACGCTACATGCTCTTTATAGCATATCCAACCAAAAATCACCAAGGAACTTGAACACTAGATGGGTGGCATCCTGTCTTAGAACTACGTGTGGAAGCTCTTCACAAGCATTTCACCACATAAACTGAGGAGGCCTCCCACGACAGCACGACCCGTCGGAACTATAGTGGCCTTGCCATGAGTATATCCTTGTCATGAGTATATGGGGCGGCAGGGTAGCCTAGTTGTTAGAGCGTTGGACTAGTAACCGAAAAGTTGCAAGTTCAAACCTGCGAGCTTACAAGGTACAAATCTGTCATTCTGCCCCTGAACCCACTGTTCCTCGGCCGTCATTGAAAATAAGAATTTGTTCTTAACTGACTTGCCTGGTAAAATAAAGGTAAAATAAAAAAAAATATAAAAAAAAAATAAAATATCCTTGTCATGAGTATATCCTTGTCATGAGTATATCCTTGTCATGAGTATATCCTTGTCATGAGTATATCCTTGTCATGAGTATATCCTTGTCATGAGTATATCCTTGTCATGAGTATATCCTTGTCATGAGTATAGAGTATATCCTTGTCATGAGTATATCCTTGTCATGAGTATATCCTTGTCATGAGTATATCCTTGTCATGAGTATAGAGTATATCCTTGTCATGAGTATATCCTTGTCATGAGTATATCCTTGCCATGAGTATATCCTTGTCATGAGTATATCCTTGTCATGAGTATATCCTTGTCATGAGTATATCCTTGTCATGAGTATATCCTTGTCATGAGTATAGAGTATATCCTTGTCATGAGTATATCCTTGCCATGAGTATATCCTTGTCATGAGTATAGAGTATATCCTTGTCATGAGTATATCCTTGTCATGAGTATATCCTTGTCATGAGTATAGAGTATATCCTTGTCATGAGTATATCCTTGCCATGAGTATATCCTTGTCATGAGTATATCCTTGTCATGAGTATATCCTTGTCATGAGTATAGAGTATATCCTTGTCATGAGTATATCCTTGTCATGAGTATATCCTTGTCATGAGTATATCCTTGTCATGAGTATAGAGTATATCCTTGTCATGAGTATATCCTTGTCATGAGTATATCCTTGTCATGAGTATATCCTTGTCATGAGTATATCCTTGTCATGAGTATATCCTTGTCATGAGTATATCCTTGTCATGAGTATATCCTTGTCATGAGTATATCCTTGTCATGAGTATATCCTTGCCATGAGTATATCCTTGTCATGAGTATAGAGTATATCCTTGTCATGAGTATATCCTTGTCATGAGTATATCCTTGTCATGAGTATAGAGTATATCCTTGTCATGAGTATAGAGTATATCCTTGTCATGAGTATAGAGTATATCCTTGTCATGAGTATAGAGTATATCCTTGTCATGAGTATATCCTTGTCATGAGTATATCCTTGTCATGAGTATAGAGTATATCCTTGTCATGAGTATATCCTTGTCATGAGTATATCCTTGTCATGAGTATATCCTTGTCATGAGTATAGAGTATATCCTTGTCATGAGTATATCCTTGCCATGAGTATATCCTTGTCATGAGTATAGAGTATATCCTTGTCATGAGTATATCCTTGTCATGAGTATATCCTTGTCATGAGTATAGAGTATATCCTTGTCATGAGTATAGAGTATATCCTTGTCATGAGTATAGAGTATATCCTTGTCATGAGTATATCCTTGTCATGAGTATATCCTTGTCATGAGTATAGAGTATATCCTTGTCATGAGTATATCCTTGTCATGAGTATATCCTTGTCATGAGTATATCCTTGTCATGAGTATATCCTTGTCATGAGTATATCCTTGTCATGAGTATAGAGTATATCCTTGTCATGAGTATATCCTTGTCATGAGTATATCCTTGTCATGAGTATATCCTTGTCATGAGTATATCCTTGTCATGAGTATAGAGTATATCCTTGTCATGAGTATATCCTTGTCATGAGTATAGAGTATATCCTTGTCATGAGTATATCCTTGTCATGAGTATAGAGTATATCCTTGTCATGAGTATATCCTTGTCATGAGTATATCCTTGTCATGAGTATATCCTTGTCATGAGTATATCCTTGTCATGAGTATATCCTTGTCATGAGTATATCCTTGTCATGAGTATATCCTTGTCATGAGTATATCCTTGTCATGAGTATATCCTTGTCATGAGTATATCCTTGTCATGAGTATAGAGTATATCCTTGTCATGAGTATATCCTTGTCATGAGTATAGAGTATATCCTTGTCATGAGTATATCCTTGTCATGAGTATATCCTTGTCATGAGTATAGAGTATATCCTTGTCATGAGTATATCCTTGTCATGAGTATATCCTTGCCATGAGTATATCCTTGTCATGAGTATAGTCATGAGTATAGTATATCCTTGTCATGAGTATATCCTTGTCATGAGTATATCCTTGTCATGAGTATATCCTTGTCATGAGTATATCCTTGTCATGAGTATATCCTTGTCATGAGTATATCCTTGTCATGAGTATATATCCTTGTCATGAGTATATCCTTGTCATGAGTATATCCTTGTCATGAGTATAGAGTATATCCTTGTCATGAGTATATCCTTGTCATGAGTATATCCTTGAGTATATCCTTGTCATGAGTATATCCTTGTCATGAGTATAGAGTATATCCTTGTCATGAGTATATCCTTGTCATGAGTATATCCTTGTCATGAGTATAGAGTATATCCTTGTCATGAGTATATCCTTGTCATGAGTATAGAGTATATCCTTGTCATGAGTATATCCTTGTCATGAGTATATCCTTGTCATGAGTATATCCTTGTCATGAGTATATCCTTGTCATGAGTATATCCTTGTCATGAGTATGAGTATATCCTTGTCATGAGTATATCCTTGTCATGAGTATATCCTTGTCATGAGTATAGAGTATATCCTTGTCATGAGTATATCCTTGTCATGAGTATATCCTTGTCATGAGTATAGAGTATATCCTTGTCATGAGTATAGAGTATATCCTTGTCATGAGTATATCCTTGTCATGAGTATATCCTTGTCATGAGTATAGAGTATATCCTTGTCATGAGTATATCCTTGTCATGAGTATAGAGTATATCCTTGCCATGAGTATATCCTTGTCATGAGTGTCATGAGTATATCCTTGTCATGAGTATATGAGTATATCCTTGTCATGAGTATATCCTTGTCATGAGTATATCCTTGTCATGAGTATATCCTTGTCATTAGTATATCCTTGTCATGAGTATATCCTTGTCATGAGTATATCCTTGTCATGAGTATATCCTTGTCATGAGTATATCCTTGTCATTAGTATATCCTTGTCATGAGTATATCGTTGTCATGAGTATATCCTTGTCATGAGTATATCCTTGTCATGAGTATAGAGTATATCCTTGTCATGAGTATATCCTTGTCATGAGTATAGAGTATATCCTTGTCATGAGTATATCCTTGTCATGAGTATATCCTTGTCATGAGTATATCCTTGTCATGAGTATATGAGTATATCCTTGTCATGAGTATATCCTTGTCATGAGTATATCCTTGTCATGAGTATATCCTTGTCATGAGTATATCCTTGTCATGAGTATATCCTTGTCATGAGTATAGAGTATATCCTTGTCATGAGTATAGAGTATATCCTTGTCATGAGTATATCCTTGTCATGAGTATATCCTTGTCATGAGTATATCCTTGTCATGAGTATATCCTTGTCATGAGTATATCCTTGTCATGAGTATAGAGTATATCCTTGTCATGAGTATATCCTTGTCATGAGTATATCCTTGTCATGAGTATAGAGTATATCCTTGTCATGAGTATATCCTTGTCATGAGTATATACTTGTCATAGAGTATATCCTTGTCATGAGTATATCCTTGTCATGAGTATATCCTTGTCATGAGTATATCCTTGTCATGAGTATAGAGTATATCCTTGTCATGAGTATAGAGTATATCCTTGTCATGAGTATAGAGTATATCCTTGTCATGAGTATATCCTTGTCATGAGTATATCCTTGTCATGAGTATATCCTTGTCATGAGTATATCCTTGTCATGAGTATATCCTTGTCATGAGTATATCCTTGTCATGAGTATATCCTTGTCATGAGTATATCCTTGTCATGAGTATATCCTTGTCATGAGTATATCCTTGTCATGAGTATATCCTTGTCATGAGTATATCCTTGTCATGAGTATATCCTTGTCATGAGTATATCCTTGTCATGAGTATAGAGTATATCCTTGTCATGAGTATATCTTGTCTTGTATATCCTTGTCAGTATATCCTTGTCATGAGTATATCCTTGTCATGAGTATATCCTTGTCATGAGTATATCCTTGTCATGAGTATATCCTTGTCATGAGTATATAGTATATCCTTGTCATGAGTATATCCTTGTCATGAGTATATCCTTGTCATGAGTATAGAGTATATCCTTGTCATGAGTATATCCTTGTCATGAGTATATCCTTGTCATGAGTATAGAGTATATCCTTGTCATGAGTATATCCTTGTCATGAGTATATCCTTGTCATGAGTATATCCTTGTCATGAGTATAGAGTATATCCTTGTCATGAGTATATCCTTGTCATGAGTATATCCTTGTCATGAGTATATCCTTGTCATGAGTATATCCTTGTCATGAGTATATCCTTGTCATGAGTATAGAGTATATCCTTGTCATGAGTATATCCTTGTCATGAGTATAGAGTATATCCTTGTCATGAGTATAGAGTATATCCTTGTCATGAGTATATCCTTGTCATGAGTATATCCTTGTCATGAGTATATCCTTGTCATGAGTATATCCTTGTCATGAGTATATCCTTGTCATGAGTATATCCTTGTCATGAGTATATCCTTGTCAGAGTATATCCTTGTCATGAGTATATCCTTGTCATGAGTATATATGAGTATATCCTTGTCATGAGTATAGAGTATATCCTTGTCATGAGTATATCCTTGTCATGAGTATATCCTTGTCATGAGTATATCCTTGTCATGAGTATAGAGTATATCCTTGTCATGAGTATATAGAGTATATCCTTGTCATGAGTATATCCTTGAGTATATCCTTGTCATGAGTATATCCTTGTCATGAGTATATCCTTGTCATGAGTATATCCTTGTCATGAGTATGAGTATATCCTTGTCATGAGTATATCCTTGTCATGAGTATATCCTTGTCATGAGTATATCCTTGTATATCCTTGTCATGAGTATATCCTTGTCATGAGTATATCCTTGTCATGAGTATATCCTTGTCATGAGTATATCCTTGTCATGAGTATATCCTTGTCATGAGTATATCCTTGTCATGAGTATGAGTATATCCTTGTCATGAGTATATGAGTATATCCTTGTCATGAGTATATCCTATATCCTTGCCATGAGTATATCCTTGTCATGAGTATATCCTTGTCATGAGTATATCCTTGTCATGAGTATATCCTTGTCATGAGTATATCCTTGAGTATATCCTTGTCATGAGTATATCCTTGTCATGAGTATATCCTTGTCATGAGTATATCCTTGTCATGAGTATAGAGTATATCCTTGTCATGAGTATATCCTTGTCATGAGTATATCCTTGTCATGAGAGTATATCCTTGTCATGAGTATAGTATCATGAGTCATGAGTATATCCTTGTCATGAGTATATCCTTGTATGAGTATATCCTTGTCATGAGTATATCCTTGTCATAGAGTATATCCTTGTCATGAGTATATCCTTGTCATGAGTATATCCTTGTCATGAGTATATCCTTGTCATGAGTATATCCTTGTCATGAGTATAGAGTATATCCTTGTCATGAGTATATCCTTGTCATGAGTATATCCTTGTCATGAGTATAGAGTATATCCTTGTCATGAGTATATCCTTGTCATGAGTATAGAGTATATCCTTGTCATGAGTATATCCTTGTCATGAGTATATCCTTGTCATGAGTATATCCTTGTCATGAGTATATCCTTGCCATGAGTATATCCTTGTCATGAGTATATCATGAGTATATCCTTGTCATGAGTATATCCTTGTCATGATATCCTTGTCATGAGTATATCCTTGTCATGAGTATATCCTTGTCATGAGTATATCCTTGTCATGAGTATATCCTTGTCATGAGTATAGAGTATATCCTTGTCATGAGTATATCCTTGAGTATAGTATATCCTTGTCATGAGTATATCCTTGTCATGAGTATATCCTTGTCATGAGTATGAGTATATCCTTGTCATGAGTATATCCTTGTCATGAGTATATCCTTGTGAGTATATGTCATGAGTATATCCTTGTCATGAGTATAGAGTATATCCTTGTCATGAGTATATCCTTGTCATGAGTATATCCTTGTCATGAGTATATCCTTGAGTATATCCTTGTCATGAGTATATCCTTGTCATGAGTATATCCTTGTCATGAGTATATCCTTGTCATGAGTATATCCTTGTCATGAGTATATCCTTGTCATGAGTATATCCTTGTCATGAGTATATCCTTGTCATGAGTATATCCTTGTCATGAGAATATCCTTGTCATGAGTATAGAGTATATCCTTGTCATGAGTATATAGTATATCCTTGTCATGAGTATATCCTTGTATAGAGTATATCCTTGTCATGAGTATATCCTTGTCATGAGTATATCCTTGTCATGAGTATAGAGTATATCCTTGTCATGAGTATATCCTTGTCATGAGTATATCCTTGTCATGAGTATATCCTTGTCATGAGTATAGAGTATATCCTTGTCATGAGTATATCCTGTCATGAGTATATCCTTGTCATGAGTATAGAGTATATCCTTGTCATGAGTATATGAGTATATCCTTGTCATGAGTATATCCTTGTCATGAGTATGAGTATATCCTTGTCATGAGTATATGAGTATATCCTTGTCATGAGTATATCCTTGTCATGAGTATATCCTTGTCATGAGTATATATCCTTGTCATGAGAGTATATCCTTGTCATGAGTATATCCTTGTCATGAGTATATCCTTGTCATGAGTATATGAGTATATCCTTGTCATGAGTATATCCTTGTCATGAGTATATCCTTGTCATGAGTATAGAGTATATCCTTGTCATGAGTATATCCTTGTCATGAGAGTATATCCTTGTCATGAGTATATCCTTGTCATGAGTATATCCTTGTCATGAGTATATCCTTGTCATGAGTATATCCTTGTCATGAGTATATCCTTGTCATGAGTATGAGTATATCCTTGTCATGAGTATATCCTTGTCATGAGTATATCCTTGTCATGAGTATAGAGTATATCCTTGTCATGAGTATATGTCATGAGTATATCCTTGTCATGAGTATATCCTTGTCATGAGTATATCCTTGTCATGAGTATATCCTTGTCATGAGTATATCCTTGTCATCATCCTTGTGAGTATATCCTTGTCATGAGTATATCCTTGTCATGAGTATATCCTTGTCATGAGTATATCCTTGTCATGAGTATATCCTTGAGTATATCCTTGTCATGAGTATATCCTTGTCATGAGTATAGAGTATATCCTTGTCATGAGTATATCCTTGTCATGAGTATATCCTTGTCATGAGTATAGAGTATATCCTTGTCATGAGTATATCCTTGTCATGAGTATATCCTTGTCATGAGTATATCCTTGCCATGAGTATATCCTTGTCATGAGTATATCCTTGTCATGAGTATATCCTTGTCATGAGTATATCCTTGTCATGAGTATATCCTTGTCATGAGTATATCCTTGTCATGAGTATATCCTTGTCATGAGTATATCCTTGTCATGAGTATATCCTTGTCATGAGTATAGAGTATATCCTTGTCATGAGTATATCCTTGTCATGAGTATATCCTTGTCATGAGTATATCCTTGTCATGAGTATATCCTTGTCATGAGTATATCCTTGTCATGAGTATATCCTTGTCATGAGTATATCCTTGTCATGAGTATATCCTTGTCATGAGTATATCCTTGTCATGAGTATATCCTTGTCATGAGTATATCCTTGTCATGAGTATATCCTTGTCATGAGTATATCCTTGTCATGAGTATATCCTTGTCATGAGTATATCCTTGTCATGAGTATATCCTTGTCATGAGTATATCCTTGTCATGAGTATATCCTTGTCATGAGTATATCCTTGTCATGAGTATATCCTTGTCATGAGAGTATATCCTTGTCATGAGTATAGAGTATATCCTTGTCATGAGTATATCCTTGTCATGAGTATATCCTTGTCATGAGTATATCCTTGTCATGAGTATATCCTTGTCATGAGTATATCCTTGTCATGAGTATATCCTTGTCATGAGTATATCCTTGTCATGAGTATATCCTTGTCATGAGTATATCCTTGTCATGAGTATATCCTTGTCATGAGTATAGTCATGAGTATATCCTTGTCATGAGTATATCCTTGTCATGAGTATAGAGTATATCCTTGTCATGAGTATATCCTTGTCATGAGTATATCATGAGTATATCCTTGTCATGAGAGTATATCCTTGTCATGAGTATATCCTTGTCATGAGTATATCCTTGTCATGAGTATATCCTTGTCATGAGTATATCCTTGAGTATATCCTTGTCATGAGTATATCCTTGTCATGAGTATATCCTTGTCATGAGCATATCCTTGTCATGAGTATAGAGTATATCCTTGTCATGGGTATATCCTTGTCATGAGTATATCCTTGTCATGAGTATATCCTTGTCATGAGTATAGAGTATATCCTTGTCATGAGTATATCCTTGTCATGAGTATATCCTTGTCATGAGTATATCCTTGTCATGAGTATATCCTTGTCATGAGTATATCCTTGTCATGAGTATATCCTTGTCATGAGTATATCCTTGTCATGAGTATATCCTTGTCATGAGTATATCCTTGTCATGAGTATATCCTTGTCATGAGTATATCCTTGTCATGAGTATATCCTTGTCATGAGCATATCCTTGTCATGAGTATATCCTTGCCATGAGTTCCATAACAATCCTTATGTTTGATGCACTTCAAGAACTATCTGAATTGTCAATTGAGCTCCAAAAATAGGTACTGCACAGTTATTACTGCACACAGGGCAGTAACCAGGGAAACGAGGGTGTTCAGTGCAGAGCAGATGACACACAACTCAGCCAGAGAGAGATTCAGGAGAATGCTTTCCAAGGCCGTCAAACTGACTGGTGAAAGACCCAGAGACAGATTCCTTCATTTTTTTCGAGAGCTTGGCGAGGAACATGGAGGCTTGAAGGTTCTCTCAAGGAGGACGGGCGTTGGACAATACAGCACACAACCAGTTCATAGAGGAGCTGAAGGTACTTTAGGCGAAATACTGTCCGGAGGACGCAGGTTCACTGTACGGAAAAACAGAGGTAGAATCTCTCTGCCAGGGGTTCGACAGTCCAAGTACGGTCATACAGGCCTACAGGCAGTACAGGAGCACTGATGATAACGATGAAGGAGAGATTCCAGATGGACTTAATGATCTGGGGATGGCGGTCAGCACCGTCTTCATCTCAGAATGCCAGCAGGGATTTGGACCTCACCTCGCGCCTCTCTCTGCATACGTCCACCTCATCATCTCTTTCTGAACCTTATTGGCCCAATCCCCTGACCAAATTCAACCCAGTCCCCTATGTGAGATCATGGACTGTTGATAAAAGATGTGTCACAGACATCAGGAGCAAAACAGAAGCTAGGGAGGAGAAGAAGCACGAGGAAATGGCTGTGTTTTGGGAAGTTTTGGAGAACTACGGTGGGAACATATTTTTCCTTTACAAACTTGTTCTGTGTTCTGCTGTAGCCACATGCTCCAAGCTAGCTGTACCCAGGCACACAAACCCACAGCCCTCAGAGTAACAGCCCTTTATAGACAAGACCAACAGCTTTACAGTGCATTCGTTGAGAAGCACATATGATATCATAAAACATGTGATCAATGGCCGTTCATTAAGATATTTATTAGGGTATAATAAAACAAAAGACGTTTCCCTTTTAAAAGGAGGGCTAGATACATTTCGGAAGGTGACATGCTTATGGACTCTGGCTCCATCAACTTTAATAAAGATGAACAAATGTAATTCTGCTTTTATGTTGTGTGGGACTGACAAATTGTCATCTTGCTTCCTGGTCGTTTTTATTTTTTATAGAGCTGATTCAGCATATTATAACTATAACTAACTAGTAACATATTATTACTAAATGTACTTCCTGGATTTAATCATTCATGATGTCTACAAAGCAACACGCAATATGGGATGATGGGTTTCCTAAAGATTATTAAATCAAGAATGATTGAGCCATTTCCATCATTATCATGTTACTCAGCTCAAATGTTTTATACATGGAAATATCCATGGTGATATACAGTAGCTAAGCGTTAATTCATCACTGGTAGCCCACACCTGTTGTTTACGAGGTGATGAATAACATAGACAGCCTCTTCTAATGCTCCCTCTCCAGTGGAGCTGCCGTTTGGGGGAAGGAGAGTGGAGCTGCCGTTTGGGGGAAGGAGAGTGGAGCTGCCGTTTGGGGGAAGCAGAGTGGAGCTGCCGTTTGGGGGAAGGAGAGTGGAACTGACGTTTGGGGAAAGCAGAGTGGAGCTGCCGTTTGGGGGAAGGAGAGTGGAGCTGCCGTTTGGGGGAAGGAGAGTGGAGCTGCCGTTTGGGGGAAGGAGAGTGGAACTGACGTTTGGGGGAAGGAGAGTGGAGCTGCCGTTTGGGGGAAGGAGAGTGGAACTGACGTTTGGGGGAAGCAGAGTGGAGCTGCCGTTTGGGGGAAGGAGAGTGGAGCTGCTATTTGGGGGAAGCAGAGTGGAGCTGCCGTTTGGGGGAAGGAGAGTGGAACTGACGTTTGGGGAAGGAGAGTGGAGCTGCCGTTTGGGGGAAGGAGAGTGGAACTGACGTTTGGGGAAGCAGAGTGGAGCTGCCGTTTGGGGGAAGGAGAGTGGAGCTGCTATTTGGGGAAGCAGAGTGGAGCTGCCGTTTGGGGAAGCAGAGTGGAGCTGCCGTTTGGGGGAAGCAGAGTGGAGCTGCCGTTTGGGGAAGGAGAGTGGAGCTGCCGTTTGGGGGAAGCAGAGTGGAGCTGCCGTTTGGGGGAAGCAGAGTGGAGCTGCCGTTTGGGGGAAGGAGAGTGGAGCTGCCGTTTGGGGGAAGCAGAGTGGAGCTGCCGTTTGGGGGAAGGAGAGTGGAGCTGCTATTTGGGGGAAGCAGAGTGGAGCTGCCGTTTGGGGGAAGCAGAGTGGAGCTGCCGTTTGGGGAAAGGAGAGTGGAGCTGCTATTTGGGGGAAGCAGAGTGGAGCTGCCGTTTGGGGGAAGCAGAGTGGAGCTGCCGTTTGGGGGAAGGAGAGTGGAACTGACGTTTGGGGAAAGCAGAGTGGAGCTGCCGTTTGGGGGAAGGAGAGTGGAGCTGCCGTTTGGGGGAAGCAGAGTGGAGCTGCCGTTTGGGGGAAGCAGAGTGGAGCTGCCATTTGGGGGAAGCAGAGTGGAGCTGCCGTTTGGGGGAAGGAGAGTGGAACTGACGTTTGGGGAAAGCAGAGTGGAGCTGCCGTTTGGGGGAAGGAGAGTGGAGCTGCCGTTTGGGGGAAGCCGAGTGAAGCTACAATATTAATTGAGTTTCACCCCCCGTCCCTTCGATCCGCAGCAGGTGTGTTTAACGAGCTAATGAAACCCTGTCCACCTGTTTTTAATTACTGGGAGTTTCTTTGAAATCCCAGATTATGCCTGCAAAGTAAACACACACACACACACTCAAACCGGTTCCTGGCACCTACTACCATACCCCCTTCAAAGGCACTTAATGATTTTGTCTTGCCCATTCACCCTCTGAATGGAACACACAAACAATCCATGTCTCATTTGTCTCAAGGCATAGAAATCCTTCTTTAACCTGTCCCCTCCCCTTCATCTACACTGATTGAAGTGGATTTAACAGGTGACCTGGATTCACCTGGTCAGTCTGTCATGGAAAGAGATAAACTTGTAACCCCAGTTTTGAGAAAATGGCCTTTGAATATTTTGGTATCGAGTGAAGAGCTCTTCTTTGTCTCAGACTAAAAGTGTTGAAAGTAGTTGCCTACAATAAGGAAAAACTCCAGGTAAATATACACCTAATCTACTCCTTGGCCTTTATCCTAAACTGACTTTGGTACAGGTCATGTTGTTCTTCACATTTCCGTCTCTGGTAAATTGATGGGTCATGTGAAGGAAATTTTGTTTTATGATAAAAGACAGTAAGAGCCGCCTGTTCTCCACCTCGACTAATATATTCATAATATATATGTTTCTCTTCTCTACCTCGACTAATATATTCATAATATATATGTTTCTCTTCTCCACCTCGACTAATATATTCATAATATATATGTTTCTCTTCTCTACCTCGACTAATATATTTATAATATATATGTTTCTCTTCTCTACCTCGACTAATATATTTATAATATATGTTTCTCTTCTCCACCTCGACTAAATATTAATAATATATATGTTTCTCTTCTCTACCTCGACTAATATATTTATAATATATATGTTTCTCTTCTCCACCTCGACTAATATATTAATAATATATATGTTTCTCTTCTCCACCTCGACTAATATATTAATAATATATATGTTTCTCTTCTCTACCTCGACTAATATAATATA
>NC_088224.1:3128953-3245307 GCF_036934945.1 Oncorhynchus masou masou
TGTGCTTCCCTTTCTTCTCCATGTTGTGCTGGGCTTCCCTCTCTTCTCCATGTTGTGCTAGGGCTTCCCTCTCTTCTCCATGTTCTCCATGGGCTTCCCTCTCTTCTCCATGTTCTCCATGGGCTTCCCTCTCTTCTCCATGGGCTTCCCTTTCTTCTCCATGGGCTTCCCTCTCTTCTCCATGTTCTCCATGGGCTTCCCTCTCTTCTCCATGTTCTCCATGGGCTTCCCTCTCTTCTCCATGGGCTTCCCTCTCTTCTCCATGTTCTCCATGGGCTTCCCTCTCTTCTCCATGTTCTCCATGGGCTTCCCTCTCTTCTCCATGTTCTCCATGGGCTTCCCTCTCTTCTCCATGTTCTCCATGGGCTTCCCTCTCTTCTCCATGTTCTCCATGGGCTTCCCTCTCTTCTCCATGTTCTCCATGGGCTTCCCTCTCTTCTCCATGGGCTTCCCTTTCTTCTCCATGGGCTTCCCTTTCTTCTCCATGTTCTCCATGGGCTTCCCTTTCTTCTCCATGGGCTTCCCTTTCTTCTCCATGTTCTCCATGGGCTTCCCTTTCTTCTCCATGGGCTTCCCTTTCTTCTCCATGTTCTCCATGGGCTTCAATCTCTTCTCCATGTTCTCCATGGGCTTCCCTTTCTTCTCCATGGGCTTCCCTTTCTTCTCCATGTTCTCCATGGGCTTCCCTCTCTTCTCCATGTTCTCCATGGGCTTCCCTTTCTTCTCCATGGGCTTCCCTTTCTTCTCCATGTTGTGCTAGGGCTTCCATTTCTTCTCCATGGGCTTCCCTTTCTTCTCCATGGTCTTCCCTTTCTTCTCCATGTTCTCCATGGGCTTCCCTTTCTTCTCCATGTTCTCCATGGGCTTCCCTTTCTTCTCCATGGGCTTCCCTTTCTTCTCCATGGGCTTCCCTTTCTTCTCCATGGGCTTCCCTTTCTTCTCCATGTTCTCCATGGGCTTCCCTTTCTTCTCCATGTTCTCCATGGGCTTCCCTTTCTTCTCCATGGGCTTCCCTTTCTTCTCCATGTTCTCCATGGGCTTCCCTTTCTACTCCATGTCTCCATGGGCTTCCCTTTCTTCTCCATGGGCTTCCCTTTCTTCTCCATGGGCTTCCCTTTCTTCTCCATGGGCTTCCCTTTCTTCTCCATGTTCTCCATGGGCTTCCCTTTCTTCTCCATGTTCTCCATGGGCTTCCCTTTCTTCTCCATGGGCTTCCCTTTCTTCTCCATGGGCTTCCCTTTCTTCTCCATGGGCTTCCCTTTCTTCTCCATGGGCTTCCCTTTCTTCTCCATGGGCTTCCCTTTCTTCTCCATGGGCTTCCCTTTCTTCTCCATGGGCTTCCCTTTCTTCTCCATGGGCTTCCCTTTCTTCTCCATGTTGTGCTGGGCTTCCCTTTCTTCTCCTTTGGCTTCCCTCTCTTCTCCATGTTGTGCTAGTCCTTCCCTCTCTTCTCCATGTTGTGCTAGTCCTTCCCTCTCTTCTCCATGTTGTGCTAGTCCTTCCCTCTCTTCTCCATGTTGTGCTAGTCCTTCCCTTTCTTCTCCATGTTGTGCTAGTCCTTCCCTCTCTTCTCCATGTTGTGCTAGTCCTTCCCTCTCTTCTCCATGTTGTGCTAGTCCTCCCCTCTCTTCTCCATGTTGTGCTAGTCCTTCCCTCTCTTCTCCATGTTGTGCTAGTCCTTCCTCTCTTCTCCATGTTGTGCTAGTCCTTCCCTCTCTTCTCCATGTTGTGCTAGTCCTTCCCTCTCTTCTCCATGTTGTGCTAGTCCTTCCCTCTCTTCTCCATGTTGTGCTAGTCCTTCCCTTTCTTCTCCATGTTGTGCTAGTCCTTCCCTCTCTTCTCCATGTTGTGCTAGTCCTTCCCTCTCTTCTCCATGTTGTGCTAGTCCTTCCCTTTCTTCTCCATGTTGTGCTAGTCCTTCCCTTTCTTCTCCATGTTGTGCTAGTCCTTCCCTCTCTTCTCCATGTTGTGCTAGTCCTTCCCTCTCTTCTCCATGTTGTGCTAGTCCTTCCCTCTCTTCTCCATGTTGTGCTAGTCCTTCCCTCTCTTCTCCATGTTGTGCTAGTCCTTCCTTTCTTCTCCATGTTGTGCTAGTCCTTCCCTCTCTTCTCCATGTTGTGCTAGTCCTTCCCTCTCTTCTCCATGTTGTGCTAGTCCTTCCCTCTCTTCTCCATGTTGTGCTAGTCCTTCTCCATGTTGTGCTAGTCCTTCCCTTTCTTCTCCATGTTTTGCTAGTCCTTCCCTCTCTTCTCCATGTTGTGCTAGTCCTTCTCCATGTTGTGCTAGTCCTTCCCTCTCTTCTCCATGTTGTGCTAGTCCTTCCCTCTCTTCTCCATGTTGTGCTAGTCCTTCTCCATGTTGTGCTAGTCCTTCCCTTTCTTCTCCATGTTGTGCTAGTCCTTCCCTTTCTTCACCCATGTTGTGCTAGTCCTTCCCTTTCTTCACCCATGTTGTGCTAGTCCTTCCCTTTCTTCTCCATGTTGTGCTAGTCCTTCCCTTTCTTCACCCATGTTGTGCAAGTCCTTCCCTTTCTTCTCCATGTTGTGCTAGTCCTTCCCTTTCTTCTCCATGTTGTGCTATTCCTTCTCCATGTTGTGCTAGTCCTTCCCTTTCTTCTCCATGTTGTGCTAGTCCTTCCCTTTCTTCTCCATGTTGTGCTAGTCCTTCCCTCTCTTCTCCATGTTGTGCTAGTCCTTCCCTCTCTTCTCCATGTTGTGCTAGTCCTTCCCTCTATTCTCCATGTTGTGCTAGAGCTTCCCTCTCTTCTCCATCTTGTGCTAGGGCTTCCCTCTCTTCTCCATGTTGTGCTAGGGCTTCCCTTTCTCCCCCATGTTGTGCTAGGGCTTCCCTTTCTTCTCCATGTTGTGCTAGGGCTTCCCTCTCTTCTCCATGTTGTGCTTGGGCTTCCCTCTCTTCTCCATGTTGTGCTTGGGCTTCCCTCTCTTCTCCATGTTGTGCTAGGGCTACCCTTTCCATCCAGACTTTCCCCTTTATTGTTTGTACACTGCTGATACTCTCTGTTGATTATACATGTATCGTCACTCTACCTACTTCTACAAATAACCTCGACTAACCTGTACCCCCCCACACATTGACTCTGTACCTGTGCTCCCTGTACGTAGCCTTGTTATCGTCATTTCATTGTGTTACTTTGCATTTTTTTTTTGTTCTTTAGTTTACATAGTAAATACTTTCTTAATTCTATTTCTATGTATGTTAGCAGTTTACTTGATGTATTCGGTGCATCTGTCAAATACAATTTGATTTGATTTGACTTGAGCAGACATGGCTCTCAAGAGAAGACAGGCTCTGTGCTCACTGCCCACACAATGAGGTGGAAACTGAGCTGCACTTCCTCACCTCCTGTCCAATGTATGACCATATTAGAGAGACATATTTCCCTCGTATTACACAGATCCACAAATCATTTGAAAACAAATCCAATGTTGATAAACTCCAATATTACTATACATTTTTTATTGTTTATTTCACTTGTGTTTATGATCTATTTCACTTGTTTTGGCAATGTTAACATGTGTTTCCCATGACAATAAAGCCCCTTGAATTGAATTGTGGGATGTGTTCCAAATGACCCACTATTCCCTATAATAGTCTTAGACTTTTGGCCAGTGTCCATAGGGTAGTGCACTATATAGGGATTATGGTGCCATTTGGGACTCATCCTTGGCCTGTGACCTAGCAGGTAGCCTTCATCCGTCCATAGGAAATCAATGTTGTTTTCATTCAACCAGAGCCAAGTTCCTTCCTTAACACACTATGTAATGTGTTAACCTCCCATTAACAGAACAATGATTAACATAACATGGTGTCAAGGTTCTGGTTCTCGCTGTAAAGGTTTTAAGTAATGCCGATCGGTGTTAACGGATAATGTTTAACTGTAGTGGATGGCTCCAAGCAATGATGAATGACACGGATCTGTGACAGAGATGGGAGAGAGGGAGAAGGGAAAGAGAGAGAGAGAGAGTGAGAGAGAGAGAGAGAGAGAGAGAGGGACAGAGAGGGAGGGACAGAGAGGGAGGGACAGAGAGGGAGGGACAGAGAGAGAAGGAGAGAGAGAGAGAGGGACAGAGAGAGGTACAGAGAGGGAGGTACAGAGAGGGAGGGACAAAGAGGGAGTGACAGAGAGGGAGGGACAGAGAGGGAGGGACAGAGAGGGAGGGAGGGAAAGAGAGAGAAACACAAAGAGAGACAGACAGATACATACAGTATCTATCCTTTCATACATTACCATCTCTCCTCTCTCTCTCGTTACTATCTCTCCATCTCCCTCTCTCTCGTTACTATCTCTCCATCTCTCCTCTATTTAATTATCATCTCTCCATCTCTCCTCTCCTTCATTACTATCTCTCCATCTCTCCTCTCCTTCATTACTATCTCTCCATCTCTCCTCTCCTTCATTACTTTCCATCTCTCCTCTCCTTCATTACTATCTCTCCATCTCTCCTCTCCTTCATTACTATCTCTCCATCATTACTATCTCTCCATCTCTCCTCTACTTCATTACTATCTCTCCATCTCTCCTCTATTTAATTATCATCTCTCCATCTCTCCTCTCCTTCATTACTATCTCTCCATCTCTCCTCTCCTTCATTACTATCTCTCCATCTCTCCTCTCCTTCATTACTATCTCTCCATCTCTCCTCTATTTAATTATCATCTCTCCATCTCTCCTCTATTTAATTATCATCTCTCCATCTCTCCTCTCCTTCATTACTATCTCTCCATCTCTCCTCTCCTTCATTACTATCTCTCCATCTCTCCTCTCCTTCATTACTTTCTCTCCATCTCTCCTCTCCTTCATTACTATCTCTCCATCTCTCCTCTCCTTCATTACTATCTCTCCATCATTACTATCTCTCCATCTCTCCTCTACTTCATTACTATCTCTCCATCTCTCCTCTATTTAATTATCATCTCTCCATCTCTCCTCTACTTCATTACTATCTCTCCATCTCTCCTCTATTAAATTATCATCTCTCCATCTCTCCTCTACTTCATTACTATCTCTCCATCTCTCCTCTATTTAATTATCATCTCTCCATCTCTCCTCTATTTAATTATCATCTCTCCATCTCTCCTCTATTTAATTATCATCTCTCCATCTCTCAATGCTATGTCTTCTCTGTTTCATCACCATATTTCCTCTTCTCTCCATCTCCCCTCTGTTTCAGACCCAGGGAGCCAGAGATGATGATAATCTTGGCAATTTCCCTCCACCTCATTGATGAATCAAGGGGTTAATTGCCGTCGGGTGACGGTCTGTTTGGAGCTGTTTCCTCCTGGCGGAGCGGATGAGGGATGGGCCAAGATCCCGACTAACAAACGAGTGATTTAAGGGAGAAATGCTGGAAGACTAGTTGTAGGGTACTTGGGTAGTCAAACCAAGTCAAATATGTTAACCTGAAGTCAGACTGTTGTAGTAGGAAGTTTACATACACTTAGGTTGGAGTCACTAAAACATGTTTTTCGACCACTCCACACGTCTTGTAAACAAACTATAGTTTTAGCAAGTCGGTTCGGACATCTACTTTGTGCATGACACAAGTCATTGTTCCAACAATTGTTTACAGACAGATTATTTCACTTATAATTCACTGTATCACAATTCCAGTGGGTCAGAAGTTTACATACATTAAGTTGACTGTGCCTTTAAACAGCTTGGAAAATTCCAGAAAATGATGTCATGGCTTTAAAAGCTTCTTACAAGCTTCTTATAGGCTAATTGACATCATTTGAGTCAATTGGAGGTGTACTTGTGGATGTATTTCAAGGCCTACCTTCAAACTCAGTGCCTCTTTGCTTAACATCATGGGAAAATCAAAAGAAATCAGCCAAGACCTCAAAAAAGCAATTGTAGACCTTCACAAGTCTGGTTCATCCTTGGGAGCAATTTCCAAACGCCTGAAGGTACCACATTCATCTGTACAAACAATAGTACACAAGTATAAACACCACGCAGCCGTCATACCGCTCAGGAAGGAGACCCGTTCTGTCTCCTAGAGATGAACGTACTTTGGTGCAAAAAAGTGCAAATCAATCCGAGACAAACAACAAAGGACCCTGTGAAGATGCTGGAGGAAACAAGTACAAAAGTATCTATATCCACAGTAAAATTAGTCCTATATCGACATAACATGAAAGGCCATTCAGCAAGGAAGAAGCCACTGCTCCAAAACCACCATAAAAAGCCAGACTTCGGTTTGCAACTGCACATGAGGACAAAGATCATACTTTTTGGAGAAATGTCCTCTGGTCTGATGAAACAAAAATAGAACTGTTTGGCCATAATGACCATCGTTATGTTTGGGGGAAAAAGGGGGAGGCTTTCAAGCCGAAGAACACCATCCCAACCTTGAAGCACGGGGGTGGCAGCATCATGTTGTGGGGGTGCTTTGCTGCAGGAGGGACTGGTGCACTTCACAAAATAGATGGCATCATGAGGTTGGAAAATTACGTTGATCGAATGAAGCAACATCTCAAGACATCAGTCAGGAAGTTAAAGATTGGTCTCAAATGGGTCTTCCAAATGGACAAAGACCCCAAGCATACTTCCAATGTTGTGGCAAAATGGCTTAAGGACAACAAAGTCTAGGTATCACAAAGTCCTGACCTCAATCCCATAGAACATTTGTGAGCAGAACTGAAAAAGCGTGCGCGAGCAAGGAGGCCTACAAACCTGACTCAGTTCCACCAGCTCTGTCAGGAGGAATGGGTCATAATTCACCCAAATGCGTGTGGAAGGCTACCCAAAACGTTTGACCCAAATTAAACAATTTAAAGGCAGTGCTACCAAATACTAATTGAGTGTAAACTTCTGACCCACTGGGAATGTGATGAAAAAAATAAAAGCTGAAATAAATAATTCTTTCTACTATTATTCTGACATTTCACATTCTTAAAATAAAGTGTTAATCCTAACTGACCTAAAACAGGGATTTCTTTCTTTCTTACTTAATTTTTACTAGGGATTAAATGTCAGGAATTGTGAAAAACTGAGTTTAAATGTATTTGGCTAAGGTTTATGTAAACTCTCGACTTCAACTGTATACGCAGATAGTTGGTTTGGCACCAATTTATAATGTAAAATCCTGCCAGTTTATTTGGACATCAAACATATCTATTGGAAAACTGTTTACAATGTGAACTGACTGGATTTTTGATGGAATTGACCCTGTTTATTTCTATTAAATATTTCAAATTGAATTTTGCCCCACAGAGAGTTTCACAGCCAAGAATGCAAGAGATTGGAAATGTTTAAAATTATTTAATGAGGTCAGGCTATTGGAACAAGGACTGGTCATTGGGCGTGTACGGAGTTGGCAAAATGTGATAACAATGGGGGAGATTCTGGCCAATGGGAAGTAGGACAAGTAACACACACACACTGCCAATGGGAGAGATTCTGGCCAATGGGAAGGAGGACAAGTAACACACACACTGCCAATGGGAGAGATTCTGGCCAATGGGAAGGAGGACAAGTAACACACACACACTGCCAATGGGAGAGATTCTGGCCAATGGGAAGGAGGACAAGTAACACACACACTGCCAATGGGAGAGATTCTGGCCAATGGGAAGGAGGACAAGTAACACACACACACTGCCAATGGGGGAGATTCTGGCCAATGGGAAGGAGGACAAGTACACACACTGCCAATGGGAGAGATTCTGGCCAATGGGAAGGAGGACACTGCCAATGGGAGAGATTCTGGCCAATGGGAAGGAGGACAAGTAACACACACACTGCCAATGGGAGAGATTCTGGCCAATGGGAAGGAGGACAAGTAACACACACACTGCCAATGGGAGAGATTCTGGCCAATGGGAAGGAGGACAAGTAACACACACACTGCCAATGGGAGAGATTCTGGCCAATGGGAAGGAGGACAAGTAACACACACACACTGCCAATGGGAGAGATTCTGGACAAGTAACACACACACACTGCCAATGGGGGAGATTCTGGCCAATGGGAAGGAGGACAAGATTCTGGCCAATGGGAAGGAACACACACACACTGCCAATGGGAGAGATTCTGGATGGGAAGGAGGACAAGTAACACACACACACTGCCAATGGGAAGGAGATTCTGGCCAATGGGAAGGAGGACAAGTAACACACACACTGCCAATGGGGGAGATTCTGGCCAATGGGAAGGAGGACAAGTACACACACTGCCAATGGGAGACATTCTGGCCAATGGGAGCCAATGGGAGAGATTCTGGATGGGAAGGAGGACAAGTAACACACACACTGCCAATGGGAGAGATTCTGGAAAGGACAACACACACACACACACTGCCAATGGGAGAGACAAGTAACACACACACACTGCCAATGGGGAGATTCTGGCCAATGGGAAGGAGGACAAGTAACACACACACACTGCCAATGGGAGAGATTCTGGACAAGTAACACACACACACACTGCCAATGGGAGAGATTCTGGACAAGTAACACACACACACTGCCAATGGGAGAGATTCTGGGAAGGAGGACAAGTAACACACACACACTGCCAATGGGAGAGATTCTGGACAAGTAACACACACACACTGCCAATGGGAGAGATTCTGGACAAGTAAACACACACACACACTGCCAATGGGAGAGATTCTGGACAAGTAAACACACACACACACTGCCAATGGGAGAGATTCTGGACAAGTAACACACACACACACACTGCCAATGGGAGAGATTCTGGACAAGTAACACACACACACTGCCAATGGGAGAGATTCTGGACAAGTAACACACACACACACACTGCCAATGGGAGAGATTCTGGACAAGTAACACACACACACACACTGCCAATGGGAGAGATTCTGGACAAGTAACACACACACACACACTGCCAATGGGAGAGATTCTGGACAAGTAACACACACACACACACTGCCAATGGGGGAGATTCTGGACAAGTAACACACACACACACTGCCAATGGGAGAGATTCTGGCCAATGGGAAGGAGGACAAGTAACACACACACTGCCAATGGGAGAGATTCTGGACAAGTAACACACACACACACACTGCCAATGGGAGAGATTCTGGCCAATGGGAAGGAGGACAAGTAACACAAACACACTGCCAATGGGAGAGATTCTGGACAAGTAACACACACACACACACTGCCAATGGGAGAGATTCTGGACAAGTAACTGGACACACACACACACTGCCAATGGGAGAGATTCTGGACAAGTAACACACACACACACACTGCCAATGGGAGAGATTCTGGACAAGTAACACACACACACACACTGCCAATGGGAGAGATTCTGGACAAGTAACACACACACACACACTGCCAATGGGGGAGATTCTGGACAAGTAACACACACACACACACTGCCAATGGGAGAGATTCTGGCCAATGGGAAGGAGGACAAGTAACACACACACTGCCAATGGGAGAGATTCTGGACAAGTAACACACACACACACACTGCCAATGGGAGAGATTCTGGCCAATGGGAAGGAGGACAAGTAACACAAACACACTGCCAATGGGAGAGATTCTGGACAAGTAACACACACACACACACTGCCAATGGGAGAGATTCTGGACAAGTAACACACACACACACACTGCCAATGGGAGAGATTCTGGACAAGTAACACACACACACACACTGCCAATGGGGGAGATTCTGGCCAATGGGAAGGAGGACAAGTAACACACACACACACACTGCCAATGGGAGAGATTCTGGACAAGTAACACACACACACACACTGCCAATGGGAGAGATTCTGGACAAGTAACACACACACACACACTGCCAATGGGAGAGATTCTGGACAAGTAACACACACACACTGCCAATGGGAGAGATTCTGGACAAGTAACACACACACACTGCCAATGGGAGAGATTCTGGCCAATGGGAAGGAGGACAAGTAACACACACACTGCCAATGGGAGAGATTCTGGACAAGTAACACACACACACACACTGCCAATGGGAGAGATTCTGGACAAGTAACACACACACACACACTGCCAATGGGAGAGATTCTGGACAAGTAACACACACACACTGCCAATGGGAGAGATTCTGGCCAATGGGAAGGAGGACAAGTAACACACACACACTGCCAATGGGAGAGATTCTGGACAAGTAACACACACACACTGCCAATGGGAGAGATTCTGGACAAGTAACACACACACACTGCCAATGGGAGAGATTCTGGCCAAGTAACACACACACACACACTGCCAATGGGAGAGATTCTGGACAAGTAACACACACACACACACTGCCAATGGGAGAGATTCTGGACAAGTAACACACACACACACACTGCCAATGGGAGAGATTCTGGACAAGTAACACACACACACACACTGCCAATGGGGGAGATTCTGGCCAATGGGAAGGAGGACAAGTAACACACACACTGCCAATGGGAGAGATTCTGGACAAGTAACACACACACACACACTGCCAATGGGGGAGATTCTGGACAAGTAACACACACACACTGCCAATGGGAGAGATTCTGGACAAGTAACACACACACACTGCCAATGGGAGAGATTCTGGACAAGTAACACACACACACTGCCAATGGGAGAGATTCTGGACAAGTAACACACACACACTGCCAATGGGAGAGATTCTGGCCAATGGGAAGGAGGACAAGTAACACACACACACTGCCAATGGGAGAGATTCTGGACAAGTAACACACACACACACACTGCCAATGGGAGAGATTCTGGCCAATGGGAAGGAGGACAAGTAACACACACACACTGCCAATGGGAGAGATTCTGGACAAGTAACACACACACACACACTGCCAATGGGGGAGATTCTGGACAAGTAACACACACACACTGCCAATGGGAGAGATTCTGGACAAGTAACACACACACACTGCCAATGGGAGAGATTCTGGCCAATGGGAAGGAGGACAAGTAACACACACACACTGCCAATGGGAGAGATTCTGGACAAGTAACACACACACACACACTGCCAATGGGAGAGATTCTGGACAAGTAACACACACACACACACTGCCAATGGGGGAGATTCTGGACAAGTAACACACACACACACACTGCCAATGGGGGAGATTCTGGCCAATGGGAAGCGGTCCTTGATCTGTGTGTCTGAACAACAGCCAGTCTTAAACCTGTGTGTGTGTGTGTGTGTGTGTGTGTGTGTGTGTGTGTGTGTGTGTGTGTGTGTGTGTGTGTGTGTGTGTGTGTGTGTGTGTGTGTGTGTGTGTGTGTGTGTCTGTACAACAGCCAGTCTTAAACCTGTGTGTGTGTGTGTGTGTATGTGTGTGTGTGTGTGTGTGTGTGTGTGTGTGTGTGTGTGTGTGTGTGTGTGTGTGTGTGTGTGTGTGTGTGTGTGTGTGTGTGTGTGTGTGTGTCTGTACAACAGCCAGTCTTAAACCTGTGTGTGTGTGTGTGTGTATGTGTGTGTGTGTGTGTGTGTGTGTGTGTGTGTGTGTGTGTGTGTGTGTGTGTGTGTGTGTGTGTGTGTGTGTGTGTGTGTGAGTGTGTGTGTGTGTGTCTGTACAACAGCCAGTCTTAAACCTGTGTGTGTGTGTGTGTGTATGTGTGTGTGTGTGTGTGTGTGTGTGTGTGTGTGTGTGTGTGTGTGTGTGTGTGTGTGTGTGTGTGTGTCTGTACAACAGCCAGTCTTAAACCTGTGTGTGTGTGTGTGTGTATGTGTGTGTGTGTGTGTGTGTGTGTGTGTGTGTGTGTGTGTGTGTGTGTGTGTGTGTGTGTGTGTGTGTGTGTGTGTGTGTGTGTGTGTGTGTGTGTGTGTGTGTGTGTGTGTGTGTGTGTGTGTGTCTGAACAACAGCCAGTCTTAAACCTGTGTGTGTGTGTGTGTATGTGTGTGTGTGTGTGTGTGTGTGTGTGTGTGTGTGTGTGTGTGTGTGTGTGTGTGTGTGTGTGTGTGTGTGTGTGTGTGTGTGTGTGTGTGTGTGTGTGTGTGTGTGTACAACAGCCAGTCTTAAACGTGTGATAAGAAGGAAATGATCTCAACAGAGGAAAATGTCCTCATGAGTGCCACCTATATCCCCAATAGAATTTAACGATGATGATGATGATGATGCTTCTCTTCTTATATTTTTTATTTTAACCTTTATTAGTCAGTTATTTACAATGACTACCAGGGAACAGTTAACTGTCTTGTTCAGGTGCAAAGCAACATGTTTTTATCATGTCAGCTCGGGGATTCGATCCAGCAACCTTTCAATACTGGCCCCACGCTCTAACTACTAGAGTATTCTAGGCCCGGGGACATGTACTAGTCTGTGGCGACCTAAATGCCAGAACTGGACAAGAACCAGACTCCCTCAGCACACAGGGGGACAAACACCTAACCATTGGCCTGAAGAGCAGAAACCCGGACTTCACCAAAGAAATCGGTAATACAGACATTGTCATCCTGCAAGAAACCTGGTACAGAGGAGACGGACCCACTGGTTGCCCTCCAGGTTACAAAGAGCTGGTAGTCCCATCCACCAAACTACCAGGTGTGAAACAGGGAAGGGACTCAGGGGGTAATTTGGTATAGAGCAGACCTAACTCACTCCATTAAATTAATCAAAACAGGAACATACTACATTTGGCTAGAAATTCAAAATGAAATTATCCGACCAGAGTAAAATGTCCTCCTGTGTGCTACCTATATCCCCCCACTAGAATCCCCATACATTAATGAAGACAGCTTCTCCATCCTGGAGGGGGAAATCAATCATTTCCAGGCCCAGGGACATGTACTAGTCTGTGGCGACCTAAATGCCAGAACCGGACAAGAACCTGACACCCTCACTACACAGGGGAACAAACACCTGCCTGCAGGTGACAGCATTCCCTCCCCATATGCCCCCCTAGGCACAACTATGACAACATAACCAACAAAAACAGGTCACAACTCCTGCATCTCTGTCGCACGCTGGGTATGTACATAGTCAATGGAGGGCTTAGAGGGGACTCCTACGGTAGGTACACCCATAGCTCATCTCTTGGCAGTAGTACTGTAGACTACTTTATCACTGACCTCAACCCAGAGTCTCTCAGAGCGTTCACAGTCAGCCCACTGACACCCCTATCAGATCAGAGCAAAATCATAGTCTACTTGAACAGAGCAATACTCAGTCATGAGGCATCAAAGCCAAAGGAACTGAATAATATTAAGAAATGCTGTCGAGGGAAATCTACCAAAATTATATTAGGCAACAAATTCAATCCCTTTTAGATAATTTCCTGGACAAAAGGTGTCACTTTAATACTGAAGGTGTAAACTTGGCAGTAGAAAACCTAAACAGTACATTTGACCTCTCAACTTCCGTATCAAATCTAAACATTTCAAGCAGACAACCTAATCAAATGAACAATAAGTGGTTTCCTTGCTGCATTTTGACCATAAAGGCCTGATTCACAGTCTCCACTGAACAGTTGATATTGAGATGTGTCTGTTACCTGAAATCTGTGAAGTATTTATTTGGGCTGCAATTTCTGAGGCTGGTAACTCGAATGAACTCTGCAGCAGTAACTCTGGGCCTGCCTTTTGTGTGGCGGTCCTCATGAGAGCCAGTTTCATCATCAGCTTGATGGTTTTGGAGAAACTTTCAAAGTTCTTAAAATGTTCCGTAATGTCTTAAAGTAACGATGAAGTAATGATGGACTGTCATTTCTCTTTGCATATTTGAGCTGTTTTTGCAATAATATGGACTTTTACCAAATAGTGCTATCTTCTGTACACCACCCCTACCTTGTCACAACACAACTGATTGGCTCAAAGGCATTAAGGAAAGAAATTCCACATATTAACTTTTAACAAGGCACACCTGTTAATTGAAACACATTCCAGGTGACTACCTCATGAAGCTGGTTGAGAGAATGCCAAAAGTGTGCAAAGCTGTCATCAAATGAAAGAATCTTAAATATAAAATATATTTGGATCTGATTATTAATTATTTTTATAACCTTTATTCAACTAGGCAAGTTAAAAACAAATGATTATTTACTTATATACCCCGGCCAAACCCTAACCCGGACGATGCTGGGCCAATTGTGTGCCACCCTACTGTACTCCCAGTTATGGACGGTTGCGATACAGCATGTAATCAAACCAGGGTCTGTAGTGACACCTCTACCACTGAGATGCTCTGTCTTAGACTGCTGCACCACTCGGAGAGACATGTGACCCAAAAGTTTAACACTTTTTTGATTACTACATGATTCCATGTGTAATTTCATAGTTTTTCTGACTTCACTATCATTCTACAATGTAGAAAATAGTCAAAATAAAGGAAAAAATCCCTGGAATGAGTAAGTTTGTCAAAACTTTTCACTGGTACTGTCGTTGTAAACGAATTGGACTAGAACAGTCTGCCTGCTCACCCTACTAGAATCTAAATGTCAAAATGTCTACTGTTTGCTGACGATCTGGTGCTTCTGTCCCCAACCAAGGAGCGCCTAAGACAGCATCTGACAGACCTGGACCCTGACAGACCTGGGCCCTGACAGACCTGGGCCCTGAAAGACCTGGGCCCTGACAGACCTGGACCCTGACAGACCTGGGCCCTGACAGATCTGGGCACTGACAGACCTGGGCCCTGACAGACCTGGGCCCTAACAGACCTGGGCCCTGACAGACCTGGGCCCTGACAGACCTGGACCCTGACAGACCTTGGCCCTGGCAGACCTGGGCCCTGACAGTATGTTTCAGTAAGACAAAAATAATGGTTCCAAAACAGGTCCAGTTGCCATGACTACAAGTACTAATTCCATCGAGACACTGTTGCCCTGGAGAACACAAAGAACTAGAAGAAGGGTTCTCCTTAATCTCAGCAGAGAGGGTTACGACTGGTACAGGCTCTCTCTCTCTCTGTTCTCTCTCTCTGTGTTCTCTCCCTCTATCTCTGTCTCTCTCTGTCTGTTCTCTCTCTCTCTGTTCTCTCCCTCTCTGTTCTCTCCCTCTATCTCTGTCTCTCTCTGTCTGTCTCTGTCTCTGTCTCTCTCTCTCTCTCTCTCTCGCTCTGTTCTCTCTCTCTCTCTCTCTCTCTCTGTTCTCTCTCTCTCTGTTCTCTCCCTCTATCTCTGTCTCTCTCTGTCTGTCTATGTCTCTGTCTCTGTCTCTCTCTCTCTCTCTCTGTGTTCTCTCCCTCTATCTCTGTCTCTCTCTGTCTGTTCTCTCTCTCTCTGTTCTCTCCCTCTCTGTTCTCTCCCTCTATCTCTGTCTCTCTCTGTCTGTCTCTGTCTCTGTCTCTCTCTCTCTCTCTCTCGCTCTGTCTCTCTCTCTCTCTCTCTCTCTCTGTTCTCTCTCTCTCTGTTCTCTCCCTCTATCTCTGTCTCTCTCTGTCTGTCTCTCTGTCTCTGTCCCTCTCTCTCTCTCTCTCTCTCTCTCTGTTCTCTCCCTCTCTGTTCTCTCCCTCTATCTCTGTCTCTCTCTGTCTGTCTCTCTGTCTCTCCCTCTCTCTCTGTCTCTCTCTCTCTCTCTCTCTCTCTCTCTGTTCTCTCTCTCTGTTCTCTCCCTCTATCTCTGTCTCTCTTTGTCTGTCTCTGTCTCTGTCTCTCTCTCTCTCTCTCTCTCTCTCTCTGTTCTCTCCCTCTCTGTTCTCTCCCTCTATCTCTGTCTCTCTCTGTCTGTCTCTCTGTCTCTGTCCCTCTCTCTCTCTCTCTCTGTTCTCTCCCTCTCTGTTCTCTCCCTCTATCTCTGTCTCTCTCTGTCTGTCTCTCTGTCTCTGTCTCTCCCTCTCTCTCTCTCTCTCTCTCTCTGTTCTCTCCCTCTCTGTTCTCTCCCTCTATCTCTGTCTCTCTCTGTCTGTCTCTCTGTCTCTGTCTCTGTCCCTCTCTCTCTCTCTCTCTCTCTCTCTCTCTCAATTTTCAATTGAAGGGCTTTATTGGCATGGGAAACATGTGTTAACATTGCCAAAGCAAGTGAGGAAGATAATATACAAAAGTGAAATAAACAATAAAAAGTGAATAGTAAACATTACACTCACAGGAATAATAGAGACATTTCAAATGTTATATTATTTCTATATGCAATGTTGTAATGATGTGCAGTAAATAGTTTCAGTACAAAAGGGAAAAAAAGGCAAAAAATAAATAAGCATAAATATGGGTTGTATTTACAATGGTGTTCGTTCTTCACTGGTTGCCCTTTTCTTGTGGCAACAGGTCACAAATCTTGCTGCTGTGATGTCACACTGTGGTATTTCACCCAGTAGATATGGGAGGTTATCAAGATGTGTCAAATCGTTATCTTTCTGCTTTGTCATCATTTGGTTGTGTCTAAATGTGTTTCTGTACTGGGTGGGGGGTCGGTTTGTGATTGTGAACAGAGCCACAGGGCCAGTTGGCTGAGGATACCCTTCTCCAGGTGAATCTGTCTGTAGGTAAGGGCTTTGTGGTGGAATGTCATCACTTCCTTTTACCTGGATGTGGAATTTTAAGACTCTTTTCTGGACTTTGATAATTAGTGGGTATAGCGCTAATCTGTCCTCCCTCCATCGTTCTACCCTCTTTTGCTCTCTCTCTCCCTCCATTCATCCCTCCCTCCATCCCTCTCTCTCTCTCCCTCCATTCATACCTCTCTCCCTCCATCCCTCTCTCTCTCTCCCTCCCTCCATCCCTATCTCTCTCTCCCTCCATTCATACCTTCCTCCCTCCATCCCTCTTTCTCTCTCCCTCCCTCCATCCCTATCTCTCTCTCCCTCCATTCATACCTTCCTCCCTCCATCCCTCTCTCTCTCCCTCCCTCCATCCCTCTCTCTCTCTCCCTCCATTCATACCTCTCTCCCTCCATCCCTATCTCTCTCTCCCTCCATTCATACCTTCCTCCCTCCATCCCTCTCTCTCTCTCCCTCCATTCATACCTTCCTCCCTCCATCCCTCTTTCTCTCTCCCTCCCTCCATCCCTCTTTCTCTCTCCCTCTCTTTCTGGCTGTGAGTTAGGAGATGCCTCCTGCTGTGACCCTGTCGGCTGAAGGAGTGAGGTACTGTAACAGGATGGCCAGGCGTGAGGGGGGGCTGACCCTGAGGTGGGGACAGAAATAGGCACGGACAGCTATTCCGGGACAAAAGAATGAGCTGCATGGATAATGACTCACCCAGGGCCAGCTGTTCTTCCTGCTAGGGCTGCTAGGGCTGCTAGTGACTCCCACAGGGGAGGCTGCTCTACCTGCTAGGGCTGCTAGTGACTCCCACAGGGGAGGCTGCTCTGCCTGCTAGGGCTGCTAGGGCTGCTAGTAACTCCCACAGGGGAGGCTGCTCTGCCTGCTAGGGCTGCTAGTAACTCCCACAGGGAGGCTGCTCTACCTGCTAGGGCTGCTAGTAACTCCCACAGGGGAGGCTGCTCTACCTGCTAGGGCTGCTAGTAACTAACACAGGGGAGGCTGCTCTGCCTGCTAGGGCTGCTAGTAACTAACACAGGGGAGGCTGCTCTACCTGCTAGGGCTGCTAGTAACTCCCACAGGGGAGGCTGCTCTTCCTGCTAGGGCTGCTAGTAACTAACACAGGGGAGGCTGCTCTACCTGCTAGGGCTGCTAGTAACTCCCACAGGGGAGGCTGCTCTGCCTGCTAGGGCTGCTAGTAACTCCCACAGGGGAGGCTGCTCTGCCTGCTAGGGCTGCTAGGGCTGCTAGTCACTCCCACAGGGGAGGCTGCTCTTCCTGCTAGGGCTGCTAGTAACTCCCACAGGGGAGGCTGCTCTTCCTGCTAGGGCTGCTAGGGCTGCTAGTAACTCCCACAGGGGAGGCTGCTCTACCTGCTAGGGCTGCTAGTAACTCCCACAGGGGAGGCTGCTCTGCCTGCTAGGGCTGCTAGTAACTCCCACAGGGGAGGCTGCTCTTCCTGCTAGGGCTGCTAGTCACTCCCACAGGGGAGGCTGCTCTGCCTGCTAGGGCTGCTAGTAACTCCCACAGGGGAGGCTGCTCTACCTGCTAGGGCTGCTAGGGCTGCTAGTAACTCCCACAGGGGAGGCTGCTCTGCCTGCTAGGGCTGCTAGTAACTCCCACAGGGGAGGCTGCTCTGCCTGCTAGGGCTGCTAGTAACTCCCACAGGGGAGGCTGCTCTACCTGCTAGGGCTGCTAGTAACTCCCACAGGGGAGGCTGCTCTTCCTGCTAGGGCTGCTAGGGCTGCTAGTAACTCCCACAGGGGAGGCTGCTCTGCCTGCTAGGGCTGCTAGTAACTCCCACAGGGGAGGCTGCTCTTCCTGCTAGGGCTGCTAGGGCTGCTAGTAACTCCCACAGGGGAGGCTGCTCTACCTGCTAGGGCTGCTAGGGCTGCTAGTAACTCCCACAGGGGAGGCTGCTCTGCCTGCTAGGGCTGCTAGTAACTCCCACAGGGAAGGCTGCTCTACCTGCTAGGGCTGCTAGGGCTGCTAGTAACTCCCACAGGGGAGGCTGCTCTTCCTGCTAGGGCTGCTAGTAACTCCCACAGGGGAGGCTGCTCTGCCTGCTAGGGCTGCTCTGCCTGCTAGGGCTGCTAGGGCTGCTAGGGCTGCTAGTAACTCCCACAGGGGAGGCTGCTCTGCCTGCTAGGGCTGCTAGTAACTCACACAGGGAAGGCTGCTCTACCTGCTAGGGCTGCTAGGGCTGCTAGTAACTCCCACAGGGAAGGCTGCTCTACCTGCTAGGGCTGCTAGGGCTGCTAGTAACTCCCACAGGGAAGGCTGCTCTACCTGCTAGGACTGCTAGGGCTGCTAGTAACTCCCACAGGGGAGGCTGCTCTGCCTGCTAGGGCTGCTAGTAACTCCCACAGGGGAGGCTGCCCTACCTGCTAGGGCTGCTAGTAACTCCCACAGGGGAGGCTGCTCTGCCTGCTAGGGCTGCTAGTAACTCCCACAGGGGAGGCTGCCCTACCTGCTAGGGCTGCTAGTAACTCCCACAGGGGAGGCTGCTCTGCCTGCTAGGGCTGCTAGTAACTCCCACAGGGGAGGCTGCCCTACCTGCTAGGGCTGCTAGTAACTAACACAGGGGAGGCTGCTCTGCCTGCTAGGGCTGCTAGTAACTCCCACAGGGGAGGCTGCTCTACCTGCTAGGGCTGCTAGTGACTCCCACAGGGGAGGCTGCTCTGCCTGCTAGGGCTGCTAGTAACTCCCACAGGGGAGGCTGCTCTGCCTGCTAGGGCTGCTAGTAACTCCCACAGGGGAGGCTGCCCTACCTGCTAGGGCTGCTAGTAACTCCCACAGGGGAGGCTGCTCTTCCTGCTAGGGCTGCTAGTAACTGCCACAGGGGAGGCTGCTCTACCTGCTAGGGCTGCTAGTAACTAACACAGGGGAGGCTGCTCTACCTGCTAGGGCTGCTAGTAACTAACACAGGGGAGGCTGCTCTACCTGCTAGGGCTGCTAGTAACTCCCACAGGGGAGGCTGCTCTGCCTGCTAGGACTGCTAGTAACTAACACAGGGGAGGCTGCTCTACCTGCTAGGGCTGCTAGTAACTAACACAGGGGAGGCTGCTCTACCTGCTAGGGCTGCTAGTAACTCCCACAGGGGAGGCTGCTCTACCTGCTAGGGCTGCTAGGGCTGCTAGTAACTCCCACAGGGGAGGCTGCTCTACCTGCTAGGGCTGCTAGGGCTGCTAGTAACTCCCACAGGGGAGGCTGCTCTGCCTGCTAGGGCTGCTAGTAACTCCCACAGGGAAGGCTGCTCTACCTGCTAGGGCTGCTAGGGCTGCTAGTAACTCCCACAGGGAGGCTGCTCTTCCTGCTAGGGCTGCTAGTAACTCCCACAGGGGAGGCTGCTCTGCCTGCTAGGGCTGCTCTGCCTGCTAGGGCTGCTAGGGCTGCTAGGGCTGCTAGTAACTCCCACAGGGAAGGCTGCTCTACCTGCTAGGGCTGCTAGGGCTGCTAGTAACTCCCACAGGGAAGGCTGCTCTACCTGCTAGGGCTGCTAGGGCTGCTAGTAACTCCCACAGGGAAGGCTGCTCTACCTGCTAGGACTGCTAGGGCTGCTAGTAACTCCCACAGGGAGGCTGCTCTGCCTGCTAGGGCTGCTAGTAACTCCCACAGGGGAGGCTGCCCTACCTGCTAGGGCTGCTAGTAACTCCCACAGGGGAGGCTGCTCTGCCTGCTAGGGCTGCTAGTAACTCCCACAGGGAGGCTGCCCTACCTGCTAGGGCTGCTAGTAACTCCCACAGGGGAGGCTGCTCTGCCTGCTAGGGCTGCTAGTAACTCCCACAGGGGAGGCTGCCCTACCTGCTAGGGCTGCTAGTAACTAACACAGGGGAGGCTGCTCTGCCTGCTAGGGCTGCTAGTAACTCCCACAGGGGAGGCTGCTCTACCTGCTAGGGCTGCTAGTGACTCCCACAGGGGAGGCTGCTCTGCCTGCTAGGGCTGCTAGTAACTCCCACAGGGGAGGCTGCTCTGCCTGCTAGGGCTGCTAGTAACTCCCACAGGGGAGGCTGCTCTGCCTGCTAGGGCTGCTAGGGCTGCTAGTAACTCCCACAGGGGAGGCTGCTCTGCCTGCTAGGGCTGCTAGTAACTCCCACAGGGGAGGCTGCCCTACCTGCTAGGGCTGCTAGTAACTCCCACAGGGGAGGCTGCTCTTCCTGCTAGGGCTGCTAGTAACTGCCACAGGGGAGGCTGCTCTACCTGCTAGGGCTGCTAGTAACTAACACAGGGGAGGCTGCTCTACCTGCTAGGGCTGCTAGTAACTAACACAGGGGAGGCTGCTCTACCTGCTAGGGCTGCTAGTAACTCCCACAGGGGAGGCTGCTCTGCCTGCTAGGGCTGCTAGTAACTCCCACAGGGGAGGCTGCTCTGCCTGCTAGGGCTGCTAGGGCTGCTAGTAACTCCCACAGGGGAGGCTGCTCTACCTGCTAGGGCTGCTAGTAACTCCCACAGGGGAGGCTGCTCTGCCTGCTAGGGCTGCTAGTAACTCCCACAGGGAAGGCTGCTCTACCTGCTAGGGCTGCTAGGGCTGCTAGTAACTCCCACAGGGGAGGCTGCTCTTCCTGCTAGGGCTGCTAGTAACTCCCACAGGGGAGGCTGCTCTGCCTGCTAGGGCTGCTCTGCCTGCTAGGGCTGCTAGGGCTGCTAGGGCTGCTAGTAACTCCCACAGGGAAGGCTGCTCTACCTGCTAGGGCTGCTAGGGCTGCTAGTAACTCCCACAGGGAAGGCTGCTCTACCTGCTAGGGCTGCTAGGGCTGCTAGTAACTCCCACAGGGAAGGCTGCTCTACCTGCTAGGACTGCTAGGGCTGCTAGTAACTCCCACAGGGGAGGCTGCTCTGCCTGCTAGGGCTGCTAGTAACTCCCACAGGGGAGGCTGCCCTACCTGCTAGGGCTGCTAGTAACTCCCACAGGGGAGGCTGCTCTGCCTGCTAGGGCTGCTAGTAACTCCCACAGGGGAGGCTGCCCTACCTGCTAGGGCTGCTAGTAACTCCCACAGGGGAGGCTGCTCTGCCTGCTAGGGCTGCTAGTAACTCCCACAGGGAGGCTGCCCTACCTGCTAGGGCTGCTAGTAACTAACACAGGGGAGGCTGCTCTGCCTGCTAGGGCTGCTAGTAACTCCCACAGGGGAGGCTGCTCTACCTGCTAGGGCTGCTAGTGACTCCCACAGGGAGGCTGCTCTGCCTGCTAGGGCTGCTAGTAACTCCCACAGGGGAGGCTGCTCTGCCTGCTAGGGCTGCTAGTAACTCCCACAGGGAGGCTGCTCTGCCTGCTAGGGCTGCTAGGGCTGCTAGTAACTCCCACAGGGGAGGCTGCTCTGCCTGCTAGGGCTGCTAGTAACTCCCACAGGGGAGGCTGCCCTACCTGCTAGGGCTGCTAGTAACTCCCACAGGGGAGGCTGCTCTTCCTGCTAGGGCTGCTAGTAACTGCCACAGGGAGGCTGCTCTACCTGCTAGGGCTGCTAGTAACTAACACAGGGAGGCTGCTCTACCTGCTAGGGCTGCTAGTAACTAACACAGGGAGGCTGCTCTACCTGCTAGGGCTGCTAGTAACTCCCACAGGGGAGGCTGCTCTGCCTGCTAGGGCTGCTAGTAACTCCCACAGGGGAGGCTGCTCTGCCTGCTAGGGCTGCTAGGGCTGCTAGTAACTCCCACAGGGGAGGCTGCTCTACCTGCTAGGGCTGCTAGTAACTAACACAGGGGAGGCTGCTCTACCTGCTAGGACTTTACACACACATGTTGTGAAACACAGACTAATATGTTGTGAAACACAGACTAATATGTTGTGAAACACAGACTAATATGTTGTGAAACACAGACTAATGTGATGTGAAACACAGACTAATGTGATGTGAAACACAGACTAATATGTTGTGAAACACAGACTAATATGTTGTGAAACACAGACTAATGTGATGTGAAACACAGACTAATGTGATGTGAAACACAGACTAATATGTTGTGAAACACAGACTAATGTGATGTGAAACACAGACTAATATGTTGTGAAACACAGACTAATATGTTGTGAAACACAGACTAATGTGATGTAAAACACAGACTAATATGTTGTGAAACACAGACTAATGTGATGTGAAACACAGACTAATGTGATGTGAAACACAGACTAATGTGATGTCAAACACAGACTAATATGTTGTGAAACACAGACTAATGTGATGTGAAACACAGACTAATGTGATGTGAAACACAGACTAATGTGATGTGAAACACAGACTAATGTGATGTGAAACACAGACTAATATGTTGTGAAACACAGACTAATGTGATGTGAAACACAGACTAATGTGATGTGAAACACAGACTAATGTGATGTCAAACACAGACTAATATGTTGTGAAACACAGACTAATATGATGTCAAACACAGACTAATATGATGTAAAACACGACTAATATGTTGTGAAACACAGACTAATATGATGTAAAACACAGACTAATATGACGTGAAACACGACTAATATGTTGTGAAACACAGACTAATATGATGTAAAACACAGACTAATATGATGTAAAACTCTCACATTCAGATTAATACACGCAGGCAAACTATAAAACAAATTGCAATCTTCTCTCACGTAGTAAAATCCCAATGGTGAGAGATAAGATTTCCGTCCCTCCAGACACAGAGCAGTTTCACATCCGTTGGAGACTCCATCTCCAGTGGAAATCAGTCTTCTGGTCCATTCCGTCTCGTCTGAAGGAGGGTTTTGTGTTTGTTATTAAGGAGCACCGGTGAAGCAGCAGCAATAATACAAAGGAAATCATGACTGACATCTCTCAGACGCATCACTCTATCATTACCTGTCTCACTGTATCATTACCTGTCTCACTGGGTTTCTCTCTTCTTCTCTCTCTCATCTCATTCATCAATTCCTCTCTCTCTCTCTCTCATCTCATCTCATCTCTTCCCCTCTCTCTCTCATCTCATCTCTTCCCCTCTCTCTCTCATCTCATCTCCCGTCTGGATTACTGCAACTCGCTGTTGGCTGGGCTCCCTGCCTGTGCCATTAAACCCCTACAACTCATCCAGAACGCCGCAGCCCGTCTGGTGTTCAACCTTCCCAAGTTCTCTCACGTCACCCCGCTCCTCCGCTCTCTCCACTGGCTTCCAGTTGAAGCTCGCATCCGCTACAAGACCATGGTGCTTGCCTACGGAGCTGTGAGGGGAACGGCACCGCAGTACCTCCAGGCTCTGATCAGGCCCTACACCCAAGCAAGGGCACTGCGTTCATCCACCTCTGGCCTGCTCGCCTCCCTACCATTGAGGAAGTACAGTTCCCGCTCAGCCCAGTCAAAACTGTTCGCTGCTCTGGCCCCCAATGGTGGAACAAACTCCCTCACGACGCCAGGACAGCGGAGTCAATCACCACCTTCCGGAGACACCTGAAACCCCACCTCTTCAAGGAATACCTAGGATAGGATAAGTAATCCTTCTCACCACCCCCCTTAATGATTTAGATGCACTATTGTAAAGTGGCTGTTCCACTGGATGTCAGAAGGTGAATTCACCAATTTGTAAGTCGCTCTGGATAAGAGCGTCTGCTAAATGACTTAAATGTAATGTAAAATCTCTTCCCCTCTCTCTCTCTCTCTCATCTCATCTCATTCATCAATTCCTCTCTCTCTCTCATCTCATCTCCTCTCTTCCCCTCTCTCTCTCTCTCTCTGTGTCTCCCTCTCCCTCTCTCTCTCTCTCAACTCTTCTCTCTCATCGCATTTCTTCTCTCTCTCATCTCCTCTCTTCCCCTCTCTCTCTCAACTCTTCTCTCTCATCTCATCTCCTCTCTTCCCCCCTCTCTCTCTCTCTCTCTCTCTCAACTCTTCTCTCTCATCGCATTTCTTCTCTCTCTCTTCTCCCTCTCTCATACCTCTTCTCTCTCTCATATCTCTCCTCTCTCTCATCTCTCCTCTCTCTCATATCTCTTCTCTCTCTCAACTCTTCCCTTTCATCTAAATTCTTCTACCTCTCTCATATCTCTTCTCTCTCTCTTCTCCCTCTCTCATATCTCTTCTCTCTCTCATCTCTCCTCTCTCATCTATTATCTCTCTAATGTCTACTCTTTCTCATCTCTTCTCTCTCTCATATCTCTTCTCTCTCTCACCTCTTCTCTCTCTTACTGGTCACTCAGGTGACATTCCCTGACAAAAAGTTCATCCCTTGGGGAGCAACAAAATGCAGAGGACCTGTGACTAAAGGCCTCTATCTTCTATACAGAGGACCTGTGACTAAAGGTCTCTATCTTCTATACAGAGGACCTGTGACTAAAGGTCTCTGTCTTCTATACAGAGGACCTGTGACTAAAGGTCTCTATCTTCTATACAGAGGACCTGTGACTAAAGGCCTCTGTCTTCTATACAGAGGACCTGTGACTAAAGGTCTCTATCTTCTATACAGAGGACCTGTGACTAAAGGTCTCTATCTTCTATACAGAGGACCTGTGACTAAAGGTCTCTATCTTCTATACAGAGGACCTGTGACTCTAGGTCTCTATCTTCTATACAGAGGACCTGTGACTCTAGGTCTCTATCTACTATACAGAGGACCTGTGACTCTAGGTCTATCTACTATACAGAGGACCTGTGACTCTAGGTCTATCTACTATACAGAGGACCTGTGACTCTAGGTCTCTATCTTCTATACAGAGGACCTGTGACTCTAGGCCTCTATCTTCTATACAGAGGACCTGTGACTATAGTTATCTATCTTCTATACAGAGGACCTGTGACTAAAGGCCTCTATCTTCTATACAGAGGACCTGTGACTCTAGGTCTATCTTCTATACAGAGGACCTGTGACTAAAGGCCTCTATCTTCTATACAGAGGACCTGTGACTAAAGGCCTCTATCTTCTATACAGAGGACCTGTGACTCTAGGTCTCTATCTTCTATACAGAGGACCTGTGACTCTAGGTCTCTATCTACTATACAGAGGACCTGTGATGAAAGGTCTCTATCTACTATACAGAGGACCTGTGACTCTAGGCCTCTATCTTCTATACAGAGGACCTGTGACTCTAGGTCTCTATCTTCTATACAGAGGACATGTGACTAAAGGCCTCTATCTACTATACAGAGGACCTGTGATGAAAGGTCTCTATCTACTATACAGAGGACCTGTGACTCTAGGTCTCTATCTTCTATACAGAGGACCTGTGACTAAAGGTCTCTATCTTCTATACAGAGGACCTGTGACTCTAGGTCTCTATCTTCTATACAGAGGACCTGTGACTCTAGGTCTCTATCTTCTATACAGAGGACCTGTGACTCTAGGTCTCTATCTTCTATACAGAGGACCTGTGACTAAAGGTCTCTATCTTCTATACAGAGGACCTGTGACTAAAGGCCTCTATCTTCTATACAGAGGACCTGTGACTCTAGGTCTCTATCTTCTATACAGAGGACCTGTGACTAAAGGTCTCTATCTTCTATACAGAGGACCTGTGACTATAGGTCTCTATCTTCTATACAGAGGACCTGTGACTAAAGGTCTCTATCTTCTATACATAGGACCTGTGACTAAAGGTCTCTATCTTCTATACAGAGGACCTGTGACTCTAGGTCTCTATCTACTATACAGAGGACCTGTGACTAAAGGCCTCTATCTTCTATACAGAGGACCTGTGACTAAAGGCCTCTATCTTCTATACAGAGGACCTGTGACTCTAGGTCTCTATCTACTATACAGAGGACCTGTGACTAAAGGCCTCTATCTTCTATACAGAGGACCTGTGACTAAAGGCCTCTATCTTCTATACAGAGGACCTGTGATGAAAGGTCTCTATCTTCTATACAGAGGACCTGTGACTCTAGGTCTATATCTTCTATACAGAGAGGACCTGTGACTCTAGGTCTATATCTTCTATACAGAGGACATGTGATGAAAGGTCTCTATCTTCTATACAGAGGACCTGTGACTCTAGGTCTATATCTTCTATACAGAGGACCTGTGACTCTAGGTCTATATCTTCTATACAGAGGACCTGTGATGAAAGGTCTCTATCTTCTATACAGAGGACCTGTGACTCTAGGTCTATATCTTCTATACAGAGGACCTGTGATGAAATGTCTCTATCTTCTATACAGAGGACCTGTGACTCTAGGTCTCTATCTTCTATACAGAGGACCTGTGACTCTAGGTCTCTATCTTCTATACAGAGGACCTGTGACTCTAGGTCTATATCTTCTATACAGAGGACCTGTGATGAAAGGTCTCTATCTTCTATACAGAGGACCTGTGACTCTAGGTCTATATCTTCTATACAGAGGACCTGTGATGAAAGGTCTCTATCTTCTATACAGAGGACCTGTGACTCTAGGTCTCTATCTTCTATACAGAGGACCTGTGACTCTAGGTCTATCTTCTATACAGAGGACCTGTGACTCTAGGTCTATATCTTCTATACAGAGGACCTGTGACTCTAGGTCTATATCTTCTATACAGAGGACCTGTGACTCTAGGTCTATATCTTCTATACAGAGGACCTGTGACTCTAGGTCTCTATCTTCTATACAGAGGACCTGTGACTAAAGGCCTCTATCTACTATACAGAGGACCTGTGACTAAAGGTCTCTATCTTCTATACAGAGGACCTGTGACTCTAGTTCTCTATCTTCTATACAGAGGACCTGTGACTAAAGGTCTCTATCTACTATACAGAGGACATGTGACTCTAGGTCTCTATCTACTATACAGAGGACCTGTGACTCTAGGTCTATCTTCTATACAGAGGACCTGTGACTCTAGGCCTCTATCTTCTATACAGAGGACCTGTGACTAAAGGTCTCTATCTTCTATACAGAGGACCTGTGACTAAAGGTCTATCTACTATACAGAGGACCTGTGACTAAAGGTCTATCTACTATACAGAGGACCTGTGACTAAAGGTCTATCTACTATACAGAGGACCTGTGACTAAAGGTCTATCTACTATACAGAGGACCTGTGACTAAAGGTCTATCTACTATACAGAGGACCTGTGACTAAAGGTCTATCTACTATACAGAGGACCTGTGACTCTAGGCCTCTATCTTCTATACAGAGGACCTGTGACTAAAGGCCTCTATCTTCTATACAGAGGACCTGTGACTCTAGGTCTCTATCTTCTATACAGAGGACCTGTGACTAAAGGTCTATCTACTATACAGAGGACCTGTGACTCTAGGTCTATCTTCTATACAGAGGACCTGTGACTAAAGGCCTCTATCTACTATACAGAGAACCTGTGACTAAAGGCCTCTATCTTCTATACAGAGGACCTGTGACTCTAGGTCTATCTTCTATACAGAGGACCTGTGACTAAAGGCCTCTATCTTCTATACAGAGGACCTGTGACTAAAGGCCTCTATCTTCTATACAGAGGACCTGTGACTCTAGGTCTCTATCTTCTATACAGAGGACCTGTGACTAAAGGTCTCTATCTTCTATACAGAGGACCTGTGACTCTAGGTCTCTATCTTCTATACAGAGGACCTGTGACTCTAGGTCTCTATCTTCTATACAGAGGACCTGTGACTCTAGGTCTCTATCTTCTATACAGAGGACCTGTGACTAAAGGTCTCTATCTTCTATACAGAGGACCTGTGACGAAAGGTCTCTATCTTCTATACAGAGGACCTGTGACTCTAGGTCTCTATCTTCTATACAGAGGACCTGTGACTCTAGGTCTCTATCTTCTATACAGAGGACCTGTGACTCTAGGTCTATATCTTCTATACAGAGGACCTGTGATGAAAGGTCTCTATCTTCTATACAGAGGACCTGTGACTCTAGGTCTATATCTTCTATACAGAGGACCTGTGATGAAAGGTCTCTATCTTCTATACAGAGGACCTGTGACTCTAGGTCTCTATCTTCTATACAGAGGACCTGTGACTCTAGGTCTATCTTCTATACAGAGGACCTGTGACTCTAGGTCTATATCTTCTATACAGAGGACCTGTGACTCTAGGTCTATATCTTCTATACAGAGGACCTGTGACTCTAGGTCTATATCTTCTATACAGAGGACCTGTGACTCTAGGTCTCTATCTTCTATACAGAGGACCTGTGACTAAAGGCCTCTATCTACTATACAGAGGACCTGTGACTAAAGGTCTCTATCTTCTATACAGAGGACCTGTGACTCTAGTTCTCTATCTTCTATACAGAGGACCTGTGACTAAAGGCCTCTATCTTCTATACAGAGGACCTGTGACTCTAGGTCTCTATCTACTATACAGAGGACCTGTGACTCTAGGTCTATCTTCTATACAGAGGACCTGTGACTCTAGGTCTATCTTCTATACAGAGGACCTGTGACTAAAGGTCTCTATCTTCTATACAGAGGACCTGTGACTAAAGGTGACTGAAAGGTCTATCTACTATACAGAGGACCTGTGACTAAAGGTCTATCTACTATACAGAGGACCTGTGACTAAAGGTCTATCTACTATACAGAGGACCTGTGACTAAAGGTCTATCTACTATACAGAGGACCTGTGACTAAAGGTCTATCTACTATACAGAGGACCTGTGACTAAAGGCCTCTATCTTCTATACAGAGGACCTGTGACTCTAGGCCTCTATCTTCTATACAGAGGACCTGTGACTAAAGGCCTCTATCTTCTATACAGAGGACCTGTGACTCTAGGTCTCTATCTTCTATACAGAGGACCTGTGACTAAAGGCCTCTATCTTCTATACAGAGGACCTGTGACTAAAGGCCTCTATCTTCTATACAGAGGACCTGTGACTCTAGGTCTCTATCTTCTATACAGAGGACCTGTGACTCTAGGTCTCTATCTACTATACAGAGGACCTGTGATGAAAGGTCTCTATCTACTATACAGAGGACCTGTGACTCTAGGTCTATCTTCTATACAGAGGACCTGTGACTCTAGGTCTCTATCTTCTATACAGAGGACCTGTGACTAAAGGTCTCTATCTTCTATACAGAGGACCTGTGACTCTAGGTCTCTATCTTCTATACAGAGGACCTGTGACTCTAGGTCTCTATCTTCTATACAGAGGACCTGTGACTCTAGGTCTCTATCTTCTATACAGAGGACCTGTGACTAAAGGTCTCTATCTTCTATACAGAGGACCTGTGACTAAAGGCCTCTATCTTCTATACAGAGGACCTGTGACTCTAGGTCTCTATCTTCTATACAGAGGACCTGTGACTAAAGGTCTCTATCTTCTATACAGAGGACCTGTGACTATAGGTCTCTATCTTCTATACAGAGGACCTGTGACTAAAGGTCTCTATCTTCTATACAGAGGACCTGTGACTAAAGGTCTCTATCTTCTATACAGAGGACCTGTGACTCTAGGTCTCTATCTACTATACAGAGGACCTGTGACTAAAGGCCTCTATCTTCTATACAGAGGACCTGTGACTCTAGGTCTCTATCTACTATACAGAGGACCTGTGACTCTAGGTCTATCTTCTATACAGAGGACCTGTGACTAAAGGTCTCTATCTTCTATACAGAGGACCTGTGACTAAAGGCCTCTATCTTCTATACAGAGGACCTGTGACTAAAGGCCTCTATCTTCTATACAGAGGACCTGTGACTAAAGGCCTCTATCTTCTATACAGAGGACCTGTGACTCTAGGTCTCTATCTTCTATACAGAGGACCTGTGACTAAAGGCCTCTATCTTCTATACAGAGGACCTGTGACTAAAGGCCTCTATCTTCTATACAGAGGACCTGTGACTAAAGGCCTCTATCTTCTATACAGAGGACCTGTGACTCTAGGTCTCTATCTTCTATACAGAGGACCTGTGACTAAAGGTCTCTATCTTCTATACAGAGGACCTGTGACTAAAGGCCTCTATCTTCTATACAGAGGACCTGTGACTAAAGGTCTCTATCTTCTATACAGAGGACCTGTGACTCTAGGTCTATCTTCTATACAGAGGACCTGTGACTCTAGGTCTATCTTCTATACAGAGGACCTGTGACTAAAGGCCTCTATCTTCTATACAGAGGACCTGTGACTCTAGGCCTCTATCTTCTATACAGAGGACCTGTGACTAAATGCCTCTATCTTCTATACAGAGGACCTGTGACTAAAGGCCTCTATCTTCTATACAGAGGACCTGTGACTCTAGGTCTCTATCTTCTATACAGAGGACCTGTGACTAAAGGTCTCTATCTTCTATACAGAGGACCTGTGACTAAAGGCCTCTATCTTCTATACAGAGGACCTGTGACTAAAGGTCTCTATCTTCTATACAGAGGACCTGTGACTCTAGGTCTATCTTCTATACAGAGGACCTGTGACTCTAGGTCTATCTTCTATACAGAGGACCTGTGACTAAAGGCCTCTATCTTCTATACAGAGGACCTGTGACTCTAGGCCTCTATCTTCTATACAGAGGACCTGTGACTCTAGGCCTCTATCTTCTATACAGAGGACCTGTGACTAAAGGCCTCTATCTTCTATACAGAGGACCTGTGATGAAAGGTCTCTATCTTCTATACAGAGGACCTGTGACTCTAGGTCTATATCTTCTATACAGAGGACCTGTGACTCTAGGTCTATATCTTCTATACAGAGGACCTGTGATGAAAGGTCTCTATCTTCTATACAGAGGACCTGTGACTCTAGGTCTATATCTTCTATACAGAGGACCTGTGACTCTAGGTCTATATCTTCTATACAGAGGACCTGTGATGAAAGGTCTCTATCTTCTATACAGAGGACCTGTGACTCTAGGTCTATATCTTCTATACAGAGGACCTGTGATGAAAGGTCTCTATCTTCTATACAGAGGACCTGTGACTCTAGGTCTCTATCTTCTATACAGAGGACCTGTGACTCTAGGTCTCTATCTTCTATACAGAGGACCTGTGACTCTAGGTCTATATCTTCTATACAGAGGACCTGTGATGAAAGGTCTCTATCTTCTATACAGAGGACCTGTGACTCTAGGTCTATATCTTCTATACAGAGGACCTGTGATGAAAGGTCTCTATCTTCTATACAGAGGACCTGTGACTCTAGGTCTCTATCTTCTATACAGAGGACCTGTGACTCTAGGTCTATCTTCTATACAGATGACCTGTGACTCTAGGTCTATATCTTCTATACAGAGGACCTGTGACTCTAGGTCTATATCTTCTATACAGAGGACCTGTGACTCTAGGTCTATATCTTCTATACAGAGGACCTGTGACTCTAGGTCTCTATCTTCTATACAGAGGACCTGTGACTAAAGGCCTCTATCTACTATACAGAGGACCTGTGACTAAAGGTCTCTATCTTCTATACAGAGGACCTGTGACTCTAGTTCTCTATCTTCTATACAGAGGACCTGTGACTAAAGGTCTCTATCTACTATACAGAGGACCTGTGACTCTAGGTCTCTATCTACTATACAGAGGACCTGTGACTCTAGGTCTATCTTCTATACAGAGGACCTGTGACTCTAGGCCTCTATCTTCTATACAGAGGACCTGTGACTAAAGGTCTCTATCTTCTATACAGAGGACCTGTGACTAAAGGTCTATCTACTATACAGAGGACCTGTGACTAAAGGTCTATCTACTATACAGAGGACCTGTGACTAAAGGTCTATCTACTATACAGAGGACCTGTGACTAAAGGTCTATCTACTATACAGAGGACCTGTGACTAAAGGTCTATCTACTATACAGAGGACCTGTGACTAAAGGTCTATCTACTATACAGAGGACCTGTGACTCTAGGTCTATCTTCTATACAGAGGACCTGTGACTAAAGGCCTCTATCTTCTATACAGAGGACCTGTGACTCTAGGTCTCTATCTTCTATACAGAGGACCTGTGACTAAAGGTCTATCTACTATACAGAGGACCTGTGACTCTAGGTCTCTATCTACTATACAGAGGACCTGTGACTAAAGGCCTCTATCTTCTATACAGAGGACCTGTGAGGTCTCTATCTTCTATACAGAGGACCTGTGACTAAAGGTCTATCTATACAGAGGACCTGTGACTCTAGGTCTCTATCTACTATACAGAGGACCTGTGTGACTACAAAGTGCCTCTATCTTCTATACAGAGGACCTGTGACTCTAGGTCTCTATCTTCTATACAGAGGACCTGTGACTAAAGGTCTATCTACTATACAGAGGACCTGTGACTCTAGGTCTCTATCTTCTATACAGAGGACCTGTGACTCTAGGTCTCTATCTTCTATACAGAGGACCTGTGACTCTAGGTCTATCTTCTATACAGAGGACCTGTGACTAAAGGTCTATCTACTATACAGAGGACCTGTGAATCATGTGATATTCAGTTGGTTTGACCAATTAAAAACAGGCTCTAATATCCAAGCGTTGATCAAATGTATTTCAACAGGCATCAGAGAAGAGACTGCAGCCCAGTTAACACGCTATAGTTATAGGGCTCTGGTCTAATGTAGTGCACTATATAGGGAATAGAGTGCCATACCCCATAGGGCTCTGGTCTAAAGCAGTGTACTACATAGGGAATAGGGTGCCATACCCCATAGGGCTCTGGTCTAATGTAGTGCACTATATAGGGAATAGGGTGCCATACCCCATAGGGCTCTGGTCTAATGTAGTGCACTATATAGGGAATAGGGTGCCATACCCCATAGGGCTCTGGTCTAAAGCAGTGTACTACATAGGGAATAGGGTGCCATACCCCATAGGGCTCTGGTCTAAAGCAGTGTACTACATAGGGAATAGGGTGCCATACCCCATAGGGCTCTGGTCTAAAGCAGTGTACTACATAGGGAATAGGGTGCCATACCCCATAGGGCTCTGGTCTAAAGCAGTGTACTACATAGGGAATAGGGTGCCATACCCCATAGGGCTCTGGTCTAAAGCAGTGTACTACATAGGGAATAGGGTGCCATACCCCATAGGGCTCTGGTCTAATGTAGTGCACTATATAGGGAATAGGGTGCCATACCCCATAGGGCTCTGGTCTAAAGTAGTGCACTACATAGGGGATAGGGTGCCATACCCCATAGGGCTCTGGTCTAATGTAGTGCACTATATAGGGAATAGGGTGCCATTCTCCATAGGGCTCTGGTCTAAAGTAGTGCACTACATAGGGACTAGGGTGCCATACCCCATTGGCTCTGGCCTAAAGTAGTGCACTACATAGGGAATAGGGTGCCATACCCCATAGGGTTCTGGTCTAAAGTAGTGCACTACATATGGAATAGGGTGCCATTCTCCATAGGGTTCTGGTCTAAAGTAGTGCACTACATAGGGAATAGGGTGCCATAGGGCTCTGGTCTAAAGTAGTGCACTATATAGGGAATAGGGTGCCATTCTCCATAGGGATATGTTGTAGAAACAGATAAATCAGATCACATGTGTCGTAGAAACAGATAAATCAGATCACGTGTGTCGTAGAAACAGATAAATCAGATCACGTGTGTCGTAGAAACAGATAAATCAGATCACGTGTGTCGTAGAAACAGATAAATCAGATCACGTGTGTCGTAGAAACAGAAGACTCAGAGGCTGTGTGCTGGTCAACAATAGTGAACTACATCAATCAATCAAGCCCTTTTTACATCAGCCGATGTCACAAAGTGCTGTACAGAAACCCAGCCTAAAACCCCAAACAGCAAGCAATGCAGGTGTAGAAGCACGGTGGCTAGGAAAAACTCCCTAGAAAGGCCAGAACCTAGGAAGAAACCTAGAGAGGAACCAGTCTCTGAGGGGTGGCCAGTCCTCTACTGGCTATGCCGGGTGGAGATTATAAACCTAGAGAGGAACCAGGCTCTGAGGGGTGGCCAGTCCTCTACTGGCTGTGGCGGGTGGAGATTATAAACCTAGAGAGGAACCAGGCTATGAGGGGTGGCCAGTCCTCTTCTGGCTGTGCCGGGTGGAGAGGAACCAGGCTCTGAGGGGTGGCCAATCCTCTACTGGCTGTGCCGGGTGGAGAGGAACCAGGCTCTGAGGGGTGGCCAATCCTCTTCTGGCTGTGCCGGGTGGATATTATAACAGTCCGGTGAACAGGTCAGGGTTCTGTAGCCGCAGGCAGAACAGTTGAAACTGGAGCAGCAATACAGCCAGGTGGACTGGGGACAGCAAGGAGTCTTCATGTCAGGTAGTCCTGAGGTGTGGTCCTAGGGCTCAGGTCCTCCGAGAGAGAGAAAGAAAGAGAGAGAGAGAAAGAGAGAAGTAGAGAGAGCATACTTAAATTCACACAGGACACCGGATAAGACAGGAGAAGTACTCCAGATATTTTTATTTTACCTTCATTTAACTAGGCAAGTCAGTTAAGAACAAATTCTTATTTTCAATGATGGCCTAGGAACAGTGGGTTAACTGCCTGTTCAGGGGCAGAATGGCAGATTTGTACCTTGTCAGCTCGGGGGTTTGAACTTGCAACCTTCCGGTTACAAGTCCAACACTCTAACCACTAGGCTACCCTAGACTGACCCCCGACACATAAACTACTGCAGCATCATTTGTGGAGGCTGAGACAGGAGGGATCACTGTGGCCCCATCCGAGGACAGAGCCAAACAGGCAGGATATAACCCCACCCACTTTGCCAAAGCACAGTCCCCACACCACTAGAGGGATATCTTCAACCACCAACTTACCATCCTGAGACAAGGCCGAGTATAGCGCACAAAGATCTCCGCCATGGCACGAACCTGAGGGGGGCGCCAACCCAGACAGGAAGACACTTCAGCGACTCAACCCACTCAAGTGACGCACCCCTCCTAGGGACGGCATGGAAGAGCACCGGTAAGCCAGTGACTCAGCCCCTGTAATAGGGTTAGAGGCAGAGAATCCCAGTGGAGAGAGAGGGGAACTCGCCAGGCAGAGACAGCAAGGGCGGTTCGTTGCTCCAGAGCCTTTCCGTTCACCTTCACATTACTGGGCCAGACTACACTCAATCATATGACCCACTGAAGAGATGAGTCTTCAGTAAAAACTTAAAGGTTGAGACCGAGTCTGCGTCTCTGACATGGGTAGGCAGACCATTCCATAAAAATGGAGCTCTATAGGAGAAAGCCCTGCCTCCAGCTGTTTTCTTCAAAATTCTAGGGACAGTTAGGAGGCCTGCGTCTTGTGACCGTAGCGTACGTGTAGGTATGTACAGCAGGACCAAATCAGAAGGATAGATAGGAGCAACTCACGTAATGCTCTGTAGGTTAGTAGTAAAACCTTGTAAAGCCTTAACAGGAAGCCAGTGTAGGGAGGCTAGCACAGGAGTAATATGATCACATTTTTGGGTTCATTTCAAGATTCTAGCAGCCTTGTTTAGCACTAACTGAAGTTTATTTAGTGTTTTATCCAGGTAACCGGAAAGTAGAGCATTGCAGCAGTCTAATCAGGAAGTGACAAAACCATGAATTAATATGTACTAATCAGGAAGTGATTATGGATACATGGATACATTTTTCAGCATAATTTTTGGACAGAAAGTTTCCGATTTTTTGCGGTGTTAGGTACTGTTGAAGTTCAACAAGGAAGAAGCCACTGCTCCAAAACCGCCATAAAAAAAAGCCAGACTACATTTTGCAAATGCACATGGGGACAAAGATCATACTTTTTGGAGAAATGTCCTCTGCTCTGATGAAACAAAAATAGAACTGTTTGGCCATAATGACCATCGTTATGTTTGGAGGAAAAAGGGGGAGGCTTGCAAGCCGAAGAACACCATCCCAAACGTGAAGTACTTTAAATAAAGGTCAAATTAAATGCGGCACTGGGGAATATGGTGCTATTAGAGAGATGGGGAATATGGTGCTATTAGAGAGATGGGGAATATGGTGCTATTAGAGAGACTGGGGAATATGGTGCTATTTGAGAGACTGGGGGATACGGTGCTATTAGAGAGACTGGGTAATATGGAGCCATTAGAGAGATGGGGAATATGGTGCTATTAGAGAGATGGGAATATGGTGCTATTTGAGAGACTGGGGGATATGGTGCTATTAGAGAGACTGGGGAATATGGTGCTATTAGAGAGACTGGGGAATATGGTGCTATTTGAGAGACTGGGGGATATGGTGCTATTAGAGAGACTGGGGAATAAGGTGCTATTAGAGAGACTGGGGAATATGGTGCTATTTGAGAGACTGGGGAATATGGTGCTATTAGAGAGACAGGGGAATATGGTGCTATTAGAGAGACTGTGGAATATGGTGCTATTTGAGAGACTGGGGGATATGGTGCTATTAGAGAGACTGGGGAATATGGTGCTATTTGAGAGATGGGAATATGGTGCTATTTGAGAGACTGGGGGATATGGTGCTATTAGAGAGACTGGGGAATATGGTGCTATTTGAGAGACTGGGGGATATGGTGCTATTAGAGAGACAGGGGAATATGGTGCTATTAGAGAGACTGGGGAATATGGTGCTATTTGAGAGACTGGGGGATATGGTGCTATTAGAGAGATGGGAATATGGTGCTATTAGAGAGACTGGGGGATATGGTGCTATTAGAGAGACTGGGGGATATGGTGCTATTAGAGAGATGGGAATATGGTGCTATTTGAGAGACTGGGGGATATGGTGCTATTTGAGAGACTGGGGAATATGGTGCTATTAGAGAGACTGGGGGATATGGTGCTATTTGAGAGACTGGGGAATATGGTGCTATTAGAGAGATGGGAATATGGTGCTATTTGAGAGATGGGAATATGGTGCTATTAGAGAGACTGGGAATATGGTGCTATTTGAGAGACTGGGGAATAAGGTGCTATTAGAGAGACTGGGGAATATGGTGCTATTAGAGAGACAGTGGAATATAGTGCTATTTGAGAGACTGGGGAATATGGTGCTATTTGAGAGACTGGGGAATATAGTGCTATTTTAGAGACTGGGGAATACGGTGCTATTTGAGAGACTGGGAATATGGTGCTATTAGAGAGACAGGGGAATATGGTGCTATTAGAGAGACTGGGGAATATGGTGCTATTTGAGAGACTGGGGAATATGGTGCTATTAGAGAGACTGGGGAATATGGTGCTATTAGAGAGACAGGGGAATAAGGTGCTATTTGAGAGACTGGGGAATATGGTGCTATTAGAGAGACTGGGGAATATGGTGCTATTAGAGAGACTGGGGAATATGGTGCTATTTTAGAGACTGGGGAATATGGTGCTATTAGAGAGACTGGGGAATATGGTGCTATTAGAGAGACAGGGGAATATGGTGCTATTAGAGAGACTGGGGAATATGGTGCTATTTTAGAGACTGGGAATATAGTGCTATTAGAGAGACTGGGGAATATGGTGCTATTTTAGAGACTGGGGAATATAGTGCTATTAGAGAGACTGGGGAATATGGTGCTATTAGAGAGACTGGGGAATATGGTGCTATTAGAGAGACTGGGGAATATGGTGCTATTAGAGAGACTGGGGAATATGGTGCTATTAGAGAGACAGGGGAATATGGTGCTATTAGAGAGACTGGGGAATATGGTGCTATTTTAGAGACTGGGAATATAGTGCTATTAGAGAGACTGGGGAATATGGTGCTATTTTAGAGACTGGGGAATATAGTGCTATTAGAGAGACTGGGGAATATGGTGCTATTAGAGAGACTGGGGAATATGGTGCTATTTTAGAGACTGGGAATATAGTGCTATTAGAGAGACAGGGGAATAAGGTGCTATTTGAGAGACTGGGGAATATGGTGCTATTAGAGAGACTGGGGAATATGGTGCTATTAGAGAGACTGGGGAATATGGTGCTATTAGAGAGACTGGGGAATATGGTGCTATTAGAGAGATGGGAATATGGTGCTATTAGAGAGACAGGGGAATATGGTGCTATTAGAGAGACAGGGGAATATGGTGCTATTAGAGAGATGGGAATATGGTGCTATTAGAGAGACAGGGGAATATGGTGCTATTAGAGAGACTGGGGAATATGGTGCTATTTGAGAGACTGGGGAATATGGTGCTATTAGAGAGACTGGGGAATATGGTGCTATTAGAGAGATGGGAATATAGTGCTATTAGAGAGACTGGGGAATATGGTGCTATTAGAGAGACAGGGGAATATGGTGCTATTAGAGAGACTGGGGAATATGGTGCTATTTGAGAGACAGGGGAATAAGGTGCTATTTGAGAGACTGGGGAATATGGTGCTATTAGAGAGACTGGGGAATATGGTGCTATTAGAGAGACTGGGGAATATGGTGCTATTAGAGAGACTGGGGAATATGGTGCTATTTTAGAGACTGGGAATATAGTGCTATTAGAGAGACTGGGGAATATGGTGCTATTTTAGAGACTGGGAATATAGTGCTATTAGAGAGACAGGGGAATAAGGTGCTATTTGAGAGACTGGGGAATATGGTGCTATTAGAGAGATTGGGGAATATGGTGCTATTTTAGAGACTGGGAATATAGTGATATTAGAGAGACTGGGGAATATGGTGCTATTAGAGAGACAGGGGAATATGGTGCTATTTGAAAGACTGGGGAATATGGTGCTATTAGAGAGACAGGGGAATATGGTGCTATTAGAGAGATGGGAATATGGTGCTATTAGAGAGACAGGGGAATATGGTGCTATTAGAGAGACTGGGGAATATGGTGCTATTTGAGAGACAGGGGAATAAGGTGCTATTTGAGAGACTGGGGAATATGGTGCTATTAGAGAGACTGGGGAATATGGTGCTATTAGAGAGACTGGGGAATATGGTGCTATTAGAGAGACTGGGGAATATGGTGCTATTTTAGAGACTGGGAATATAGTGCTATTAGAGAGACAGGGGAATAAGGTGCTATTTGAGAGACTGGGGAATATGGTGCTATTAGAGAGATTGGGGAATATGGTGCTATTTTAGAGACTGGGAATATAGTGCTATTAGAGAGACTGGGGAATATGGTGCTATTAGAGAGACAGGGGAATATGGTGCTATTAGAGAGATGGGAATATAGTGCTATTAGAGAGACTGGGGAATATGGTGCTATTAGAGAGACAGGGGAATATGGTGCTATTAGAGAGACTGGGGAATATGGTGCTATTAGAGAGACAGGGGAATATGGTGCTATTAGAGAGATGGGAATATAGTGCTATTAGAGAGACTGGGGAATATGGTGCTATTAGAGAGACAGGGGAATATGGTGCTATTAGAGAGATGGGAATATAGTGCTATTAGAGAGACTGGGGAATATGGTGCTATTAGAGAGACAGGGGAATATGGTGCTATTAGAGAGACTGGGGAATATGGTGCTATTAGAGAGACAGGGGAATATGGTGCTATTTGAGAGACTGGGAATATGGTGCTATTAGAGAGACAGGGGAATATGGTGCTATTAGAGAGACTGGGGAATATAGTGCTATTTTAGAGACTGGGGAATACGGTGCTATTAGAGAGACAGGGGAATATGGTGCTATTAGAGAGACAGGGGAATATGGTGCTATTTGAGAGACTGGGAATATGGTGCTATTAGAGAGACAGGGGAATATGGTGCTATTAGAGAGACTGGGGAATATGGTGCTATTTGAGAGACTGGGGAATATGGTGCTATTAGAGAGACTGGGGAATATGGTGCTATTAGAGAGACAGGGGAATAAGGTGCTATTTGAGAGACTGGGGAATATGGTGCTATTAGAGAGACTGGGGAATATGGTGCTATTAGAGAGACTGGGGAATATAGTGCTATTAGAGAGACTGGGGAATATGGTGCTATTAGAGAGACTGGGGAATAAGGTGCTATTAGAGAGACTGGGGAATATGGTGCTATTTGAGAGACTGGGGAATAAGGTGCTATTAGAGAGACTGGGGAATAAGGTGCTATTAGAGAGACTGGGGAATAAGGTGCTATTTGAGAGACTGGGGAATAAGGTGCTATTAGAGAGACTGGGGAATAAGGTGCTATTAGAGAGACTGGGGAATAAGGTGCTATTAGAGAGACTGGGAATAAGGTGCTATTTGAGAGACTGGGGAATAAGGTGCTATTAGAGAGACTGGGGAATAAGGTGCTATTAGAGAGACTGGGGAATAAGGTGCTATTAGAGAGACTGGGGAATAAGGTGCTATTAGAGAGACTGGGGAATATAGTGCTATTAGAGAGACTGGGGAATATGGTGCTATTAGAGAGACTGGGGAATAAGGTGCTATTAGAGAGACTGGGGAATAAGGTGCTATTAGAGAGACTGGGGAATAAGGTGCTATTTGAGAGACTGGGGAATAAGGTGCTATTAGAGAGACTGGGGAATAAGGTGCTATTAGAGAGACTGGGGAATAAGGTGCTATTTGAGAGACTGGGGAATAAGGTGCTATTAGAGAGACTGGGGAATATGGTGCTATTAGAGAGACTGGGGAATATGGTGCTATTTTAGAGACTGGGAATATAGTGCTATTAGAGAGACAGGGGAATAAGGTGCTATTTGAGAGACTGGGGAATATGGTGCTATTAGAGAGATTGGGGAATATGGTGCTATTTTAGAGACTGGGAATATAGTGCTATTAGAGAGACTGGGGAATATGGTGCTATTAGAGAGACAGGGGAATATGGTGCTATTTGAAAGACTGGGGAAAATGGTGCTATTAGAGAGACAGGGGAATATGGTGCTATTAGAGAGATGGGAATATGGTGCTATTAGAGAGACAGGGGAATATGGTGCTATTAGAGAGACTGGGGAATATGGTGCTATTTGAGAGACAGGGGAATAAGGTGCTATTTGAGAGACTGGGGAATATGGTGCTATTAGAGAGACTGGGGAATATGGTGCTATTAGAGAGACTGGGGAATATGGTGCTATTAGAGAGACTGGGGAATATGGTGCTATTTTAGAGACTGGGAATATAGTGCTATTAGAGAGACAGGGGAATAAGGTGCTATTTGAGAGACTGGGGAATATGGTGCTATTAGAGAGATTGGGGAATATGGTGCTATTTTAGAGACTGGGAATATAGTGCTATTAGAGAGACTGGGGAATATGGTGCTATTAGAGAGACAGGGGAATATGGTGCTATTTGAAAGACTGGGGAATATGGTGCTATTAGAGAGACAGGGGAATATGGTGCTATTAGAGAGACTGGGGAATATGGTGCTATTTTAGAGACTGGGAATATAGTGCTATTAGAGAGACTGGGGAATATGGTGCTATTTTAGAGACTGGGAATATAGTGCTATTAGAGAGACAGGGGAATAAGGTGCTATTTGAGAGACTGGGGAATATGGTGCTATTAGAGAGATTGGGGAATATGGTGCTATTTTAGAGACTGGGAATATAGTGCTATTAGAGAGACTGGGGAATATGGTGCTATTAGAGAGACAGGGGAATATGGTGCTATTTGAAAGACTGGGGAATATGGTGCTATTAGAGAGACAGGGGAATATGGTGCTATTAGAGAGATGGGAATATGGTGCTATTAGAGAGACAGGGGAATATGGTGCTATTAGAGAGACTGGGGAATATGGTGCTATTTGAGAGACAGGGGAATAAGGTGCTATTTGAGAGACTGGGGAATATGGTGCTATTAGAGGGACTGGGGAATATGGTGCTATTAGAGAGACTGGGGAATATGGTGCTATTAGAGAGACTGGGGAATATGGTGCTATTTTAGAGACTGGGAATATAGTGCTATTAGAGAGACAGGGGAATAAGGTGCTATTTGAGAGACTGGGGAATATGGTGCTATTAGAGAGATTGGGGAATATGGTGCTATTTTAGAGACTGGGAATATAGTGCTATTAGAGAGACTGGGGAATATGGTGCTATTAGAGAGACAGGGGAATATGGTGCTATTTGAAAGACTGGGGAATATGGTGCTATTAGAGAGACAGGGGAATATGGTGCTATTAGAGAGATGGGAATATGGTGCTATTAGAGAGACAGGGGAATATGGTGCTATTTGAGAGACAGGGGAATATGGTGCTATTAGAGAGACTGGGGAATATGGTGCTATTTGAGAGACAGGGGAATATGGTGCTATTTGAGAGACAGGGGAATATGGTGCTATTAGAGAGATGGGAATATGGTGCTATTAGAGAGACAGGGGAATATGGTGCTATTAGAGAGACAGGGGAATATGGTGCTATTAGAGAGACTGGGGAATATGGTGCTATTTGAGAGACAGGGGAATATGGTGCTATTAGAGAGACAGGGGAATATGGTGCTATTAGAGAGACAGGGGAATATGGTGCTATTTGAGAGACTGGGGAATATGGTGCTATTAGAGAGACTGGGGAATATGGTGCTATTTGAGAGACTGGGGAATATGGTGCTATTTTAGAGACTGGGGAATATGGTGCTATTAGAGAGACTGGGGAATATAGTGCTATTAGAGAGACTGGGAATATGGTGCTATTTGGGAGACTGGGGAATATGGTGCTATTTGGGACAGTGCCATAATGATTTGGATATATTCCTAAAATTTATGCATCTACAGAGCTAACTCTCGTATTCCGAGGATTAACTCTCGTATTCCGAGGATTAACTCTCATATTCCCAGGATTAACTCTCATATTCCCAAGATTAACTCTCATATTCCCAGGATTAACTCTCATATTCCCAGGATTAACTCTCATATTCCCAGGATTAACTCTTGTATTCCCATGATTAACTCTCATATTCCCAGGATTAACTCTCGTATTCCCAGGATTAACTCTCGTATTCCCAGGATTAACTCTCATATTCCCAGGATTAACTCTTGTATTCCCAGGATTAACTCTCATATTCCCAGGATTAACTCTCATATTCCCAGGATTAACTATTGTATTCCCAGGATTAACTATTGTATTCCCAGGATTAACTCTTGTATTCCCAGGATTAACTCTCATATTCCCAGGATTAACTCTCATATTCCCAGGATTAACTCTCATATTCCCAGGATTAACTCTCGTATTCCCAGGATTAACTCTCATATTCCCAGGATTAACTCTCATATTCCCAGGATTAACTCTCATATTCCCCGGATTAACTCTCATATTCCCAGGATTAACTCTCATATTCCCAGGATTAACTCTCATATTCCCCGGATTAACTCTCGTATTCCCAGGATTAACTCTCATATTCCCAGGATTAACTCTCATATTCCCCGGATTAAATCTTGTATTCCCAGGATTAACTCTCATATTCCCAGGATTAACTCTCATATTCCCAGGATTAACTCTCATATTCCCAGGATTAACTCTCATATTCCCAGGATTAACTCTCGTATTCCCAGGATTAACTCTCATATTCCCAGGATTAACTCTCGTATTCCCAGGATTAACTCTCATATTCCCAGGATTAACTATTGTATTCCCAGGATTAACTCTCATATTCCCAGGATTAACTCTCATATTCCCAGGATTAACTCTCATATTCCCAGGATTAACTCTCATATTCCCAGGATTAACTCTCATATTCCCAGGATTAACTCTCATATTCCCAGGATTAGCTCTCATATTCCCAGGATTAACTCTCATATTCCCAGGATTAACTCTCATATTCCCAGGATTAACTCTCATATTCCCAGGATTAACTATTGTATTCCCAGGATTAACTCTCATATTCCCAGGATTAACTATTATATTCCCAGGATTAACTCTCGTATTCCCCGGATTAACTCTCGTATTCCTAGGATTAACTCTCATATTCCCAGGATTAACTCTCATATTCCCAGGATTAACTCTCATATTCCCAGGATTAACTCTCATATTCCCAGGATTAACTCTCATATTCCCAGGATTAACTCTCATATTCCCCGGATTAACTCTCGTATTCCTAGGATTAACTCTCATATTCCCAGGATTAACTCTCATATTCCCAGGATTAACTCTCATATTCCCCGGATTAACTCTCATATTCCCCGGATTAACTCTCATATTCCCGGATTAACTCTCATATTCCCAGGATTAACTCTCATATTCCCAGGATTAACTATTGTATTCCCAGGATTAACTCTCGTATTCCCATGATTAACTCTCATATTCCCAGGATTAACTATTGTATTCCCAGGATTAACTATTGTATTCCCCGGATTAACTCTCATATTCCCAGGATTAACTCTCATATTCCCAGGATTAACTCTCGTATTCCCAGGATTCCCTTGACATTATTAGTAAATGTCATTAACCCCCAAATGATATGTCTTTTCTTGGTTTTTAAACGATGGACATAGAGGCTACATCCAAAATGACAACCTTTACCTACAGTAGTTCGCTACTTTGACCAGGACACACACAGACAGGGCTCTATAACTCCTCTATCTCCACAATGAAATAGGGTGCAGGTCAGGCAGCAGGCTGTTAGCCAGCCTGCCACAATAGTGGAGTCTGCCTCTAGCACAGTCAGTGTAGTCAGCTCAGCTATCCCCATTGAGATCGTGTCTGTGCCTCGATCTAGGTCGGGCAAAACTAAACACGACGGTGTTCGCCTTAGCAATCTCACGAGGATAAAGACCTCCTCCATTCCTGTCATTATTGAAAGAGATTGTGTTATCTCACATCTCAAAATAGGGCTACTTAATGTTAGATCGCTCGCTTCCAAGGCAGTTATAGTCAATGAACTAATCACTGATCATAATCTTGATGTGATTGGCCTGACAAACATGGCTTAAAACCTCTTAGAGATCGGGCTACTTTTTTCAGCATTCTGTTAAAAATTGCGCAACATCTCAACATCCTGCTACTCATGCCAGGAATATAGTATATGCATATGATTAGTATGTGTGCATTGAAAACACTCTGAAATTTCTAGAACTGGTTCAATGGTGTCTGTGACTATAACAGAACGAGTTCCGTGGTCAAAATCGCAAGGAAACCTGATCACAAAATCGACGGAGAAAAAATCAATCCGCCAGTCTATGTATTGTCTATTGGAAGGAAAAATATTTAAGGATGGGATTACAGTTCCTACAGCTTCCACACGATGTCGCCAGTGTTGTGATTTCGATTCAACTAAATCCTTGGTCATCTGAGTAATAGCCACATCCGGTTGTCAGGTCCACAGCTGTGAAAAATGGAACCGGAAAAGTTGGCTACGTTTTCCAAACTTGTGCCTATTGAATACAGATCGCTCTGTGATCAATTTGATCGTTTATTAACGTTTACTAATACCTAAAGTTGGATTACAGAAGTAGTTTGAAGTGTTTTGTCAAAGTTTATAGGCAACTTTTTTGATTTAAAAAAATAACGTTGCGTTTAAAAACTGTGTTTTTCCTGGATCTGACTGTCTTCATAAATTGACATTTTGGGTATACAAGGACCGATTTAATCGAAAAAAGAGACCTAATTGTGATGTTTATGGAACATATAGGAGTGCCAACAAAGAAGCTCGTCAAAGGTAATGAATGTTTTATATTTTATTTCTGCGTTTTGTGTAGCGCCGGCTAAGCTAATTTCTTTGTTTACGTCCCCTTCTGGTATTTCGGGGTGTTGCATGCTATCAGATAATAGCTTCTCATGCTTTTGCCGAAAAGCATTTTACAAATCTGACTCGTTGGCTAGATTCACAACGAGTGTAGCTTGAATTGAGTACCCTGCATGTGAGTTTTAATGAAAGTTTGAGTTTTAACGAGTGCTATTAGCATTTGGCGTAGCGCATTTGCATTTATTGTTGGCAAGGTGGGACGCTAGCGTGTCGCGTGGGCCAGAGAGGTTAAGCCTGATGCATTTATTGTGTTAAATGAGGCCTCACCTCCTGACTACACTAGTGACCATATCCCCCGTGCATACCTCGAAGGCGGAGGTGTGGCTAACATTTACGATAGCAAATTTTAATTTACAAAAAACAAAATGACTGCGCTTTCATCTTTTGAGCTTCTAGTCATGAAATCTATGCAGCCTACTCAATCACTTTTTATAGCTACTGTTTACAGGCCTCCTGGGCCATATACAGCGTTCCTCACTGAGTTCCCTGAAGATAATATTGTAATCTTTGGTGACTTTAATATTCACATGGAAAAGTCCACAGACCCACTCCAAAAGGCTTTCGGAGCCATCATCGACTCAGTGGGTTTTGTCCAATATGTCTCCGGACCTACTCACTGCCACAGTCATACTCTGGACCTAGTTTTGTCCCATGGAATAAATATTGTGGATCTAAATGTTTTTCCTCATAATCCTGGACTATCAAACCACCATTTTATTACATTTGCAATCGCAACAACTAATCTGCTCAGACCCCAACCAAGGATCATCAAAAGTTGTGCTATAAATTCCCGGACAACCCAAAGATTCCAGACTCCCTCCACCTACCCAAGGACGTCAGAGAACAAACATCAGTTAACCACCTAACTGAGGAACTCAATTTAACCTTGCGTAATGCAGACACACCCCTAAAAACTAAAAACATTTCTCATATGAAACTAGCTCCTTGGTGTACAGAAAATAACCGAGCTCTGAAGCAAGCTTCCAGAAAATTGGAACGGAAATGGCGCAACACCAAACTGGAAGTCTTCCGACTAGCTTGGAAAGACAGTACCATGCAGTACCGAAGAGCCCTTACTGCTGCTCCATCATCCTGTTTTTCCAACTTAATTGAGTAGAATAAGAACAATCCAAAATATCTTTTTGATACTGTCGCAAAGATAACTAAAAAGCTGCATTCCCAAGAGAAGATGGCTTTCACTTCAGAAATGTATTATACAGAATGTGTCAATGTATTCTACAGGAAGTACCAATAAATTCTACAGGAAGTGTCCATGTATTATACAGGAATAGGCAGTGTATTCTACGGGAAGTGTCCATGTATTCTACAGGAAGTACCAATAAATTATACAGGAAGTGTCCATGTATTATACAGGATGTGTCCATGTATTCTACAGGAAGTGTCCATGTATTCTACAGGAAGTGTCCATGTATTCTACAGGAAGTGTCCATGTATTCTAATAGGAAGTGTCCATGTATTCTACAGGAAGTGTCCATGTATTCTAATAGGAAGTGTCCATGCATTCTACAGGAAGTGTCCATGTATTCCAATAGGAAGTGTCCATGTATTCTACAGGAAGTGTCCATGTATTCTAATAGGAAGTGTCCATGCATTCTACAGGAAGTGTCCATGTATTCTAATAGGAAGTGTCCATGTATTCTACAGGAAGTGTCCATGTATTCTAATAGCAAGTGCCCATGTATTCTACAGGAAGTGTCCATGTATTCTAATAGGAAGTGTCCATGTATTCTAATAGGAAGTGTCCATGTATTCACAGGAAGTGTCCATGTATTCTACAAGAAGTGTCCATGTATTCACAGGAAGTGTCCATGTATTCTACAGGAAGTGTCCATGTATTCTAATAGGAAGTGTCCATGTATTCACAGGAAGTGTCCATGTATTCTACAGGAAGTGTCCATGTATTCACAGGAAGTGTCCATGTATTCTACAGGAAGTGTCCATGTATTCTAATAGGAAGTGTCCATGTATTCACAGGAAGTGTCCATGTATTCTAATAGGAAGTGTCCATGTATTCTACATGAAGTGTCCATGTATTCTACAGGAAGTGTCCATGTATTCTAATAGGAAGTGTCCATGTAATCACAGGAAGTGTCCATGTATTCTACAGGAAGTGTCCATGTATTCTAATAGGAAATGTCCATGTATTCTACAGGATGTGTCCATGTATTCTACAGGAAGTGTCCATGTATTCTACAGGAAGTGTCCATGTATTCTAATAGGAAGTGGCCATGTATTCACAGGAAGTGTCCATGTATTCTACAGGAAGTGTCCATGTATTCACAGGAAGTGTCCATGTATTCTACAGGAAGTGTCCATGTATTCTAATAGGAAGTGTCCATGTATTCTACAGGAAGTGTCCATGTATTCTACAGGAAGTGTCCATGTATTCTACATGAAGTGTCCATGTATTCTAATAGGAAGTGTCCATGTATTCACAGGAAGTGTCCATGTATTCACAGGAAGTGTCCATGTATTCTACAGGAAGTGTCCATGTATTCTACAGGAAGTGTCCATGTATTCTAATAGGAAGTGTCCATGTATTCTACAGGAAGTGTCCATGTATTCTAATAGGAAGTGTCCATGCATTCTACAGGAAGTGTCCATGTATTCTAATAGGAAGTGTCCATGTATTCTAATAGGAAGTGTCCATGTATTCTAATAGGAAGTGTCCATGTATTCACAGGAAGTGTCCATGTATTCTACAGGAAGTGTCCATGTATTCACAGGAAGTGTCCATGTATTCTACATGACGTGTCCATGTATTCACAGGAAGTGTCCATGTATTCTACAGGAAGTGTCCATGTATTCACAGGAAGTGTCCATGTATTCTACAGGAAGTGTCCATGTATTCTACAGGAAGTGTCCATGTATTCTACAGGAAGTGTCCATGTATTCACAGGAAGTGTCCATGTATTCTACAGGAAGTGTCCATGTATTCACAGGAAGTGTCCATGTATTCTACAGGAAGTGTCCATGTATTCTAATAGGAAGTGTCCATGTATTCACAGGAAGTGTCCATGTATTCTAATAGGAAGTGTCCATGTATTCTACAGGAAGTGTCCATGTATTCTAATAGGAAGTGTCCATGTATTCACAGGAAGTGTCCATGTATTCTACAGGAAGTGTCCATGTATTCTAATAGGAAGTGTCCATGTATTCTACATGAAGTGTCCATGTATTCTAATAGGAAGTGTCCATGTATTCTAATAGGAAGTGTCCATGTATTCTAATAGGAAGTGTACATGTATTCTAATAGGAAGTGTCCATGTATTCTAATAGGAAGTGTCCATGTATTCTAATAGGAAGTGTCCATGTATTCTAATAGGAAGTGTCCATGTATTCTAATAGGAAGTGTCCATGTATTCTAATAGGAAGTGTCCATGTATTCTAATAGGAAGTGTCCATGTATTCTAATAGGAAGTGTCCATGTATTCTAATAGGAAGTGTCCATGTATTCTAATAGGAAGTGTCCATGTATTCTAATAGGAAGTGTCCATGTATTCTAATAGGAAGTGTCCATGTATTCTACAGGAAGTGTCCATGTATTCTAATAGGAAGTGTCCATGTATTCACAGGAAGTGTCCATGTATTCTACAGGAAGTGTCCATGTATTCTAATAGGAAGTGTCCATGTATTCTACAGGAAGTGTCCATGTATTCTAATAGGAAATGTCCATGTATTACTCTGGTACTGCCGATGTCTTCAACAGGAGGCGAAGGGTCCATAGTCTGCTTCAACAAACCTCACACCAAACTGCAGCAAACCTGAACCTAGCATTTACGTGAGATATCGCTCTCTCTATAATCTGACCCTCAGATCCATCCATCCATCCATCCATCCTCGGAACAAAACACGAGGTGAGGAAGAAGGAATAATGAACAGTCAGGGATATGTGGAAGGAAGTGGGAATGGTGTCAGAATGCTGAGCCTGCTGTAGGAGATATGGAGAATGTGTTTCAAGGCCCTGGTAACAGATATAATGTGTGTCAAGGCCCTGGTAAGGGATAGAATGTGTTTCAAGGCCCTGGTAACAGATATAATGTGTGTCAAGGCCCTGGTAACAGATAGAATGTGTGTCAAGGCCCTGGTACGGGATAGAATGTGTTTCAAGGCCCTGGTAACAGATATAATGTGTGTCAAGGCCCTGGTACGGGATATAATGTGTGTCAAGGCCCTGGTAACAGATAGAATGTGTGTAAAGGCCCTGGTAACAGATAGAATGTGTGTCAAGGCCCTGGTAACAGATAGAATGTGTGTCAAGGCCCTGGTAACAGATAGAATGTGTGTCAAGGCCCTGGTAACAGATAGAATGTGTGTCAAGGCCCTGGTAACAGATATAATGTGTGTCAAGGCCCTGGTAACAGATATAATGTGTGTCAAGGCCCTGGTAAAAGATATAATGTGTGTCAAGGCCCTGGTAACAGATAGAATGTGTGTCAAGGCCCTGGTAACAGATAGAATGTGTTTCAAGGCCCTGGTAACAGATAGAATGTGTGTCAAGGCCCTGGTGACAGATAGAATGTGTGTCAAGGCCCTGGTAACAGATAGAATGTGTGTCAAGGCCCTGGTAACAGATAGAATGTGTGTCAAGGCCCTGGTAAGGGATATAATGTGTGTCAAGGCCCTGGTAAGGGATAGAATGTGTGTCAAGGCCCTGGTAACAGATAGAATGTGTTTCAAGGCCCTGGTAATGGATAGAATGTGTATCAAGGCCCTGGTAACAGATAGAATGTGTTTCAAGGCCCTGGTAACAGATATAATGTGTTTCAAGGCCCTGGTAACAGATAGAATGTGTGTCAAGGCCCTGGTACGGGATAGAATGTGTTTCAAGGTCCTGGTAACAGATAGAATGTGTGTCAAGGCCCTGGTAAGGGATAGAATGTGTGTCAAGGCCCTGGTAAGGGATAGAATGTGTGTCAAGGCCCTGGTAACAGATAGAATGTGTGTCAAGGCCCTGGTACGGGATAGAATGTGTGTCAAGGCCCTGGTAACAGATAGAATGTGTGTCAAGGCCCTGGTACGGGATAGAATGTGTTTCAAGGCCCTGGTAACAGATATAATGTGTGTCAAGGCCCTGGTACGGGATATAATGTGTTTCAAGTCCCTGGTAACAGATATAATGTGTGTCAAGGCCAGGGTAAGAGATATAATGTGTGTCAAGGCCCTGGTACAGGATAGAATGTGTTTCAAGGCCCTGGTAACAGATATAATGTGTTTCAAGGCCCTGGTAACAGATAGAATGTGTGTCAAGGCCCTGGTAACAGACAGAATGTGTGTCAATGCCCTGGTAACAGATGGAATGGGTGTCAAGACACCCTGGTAACAGATAGAATGTGTTTCAAGGCCCTGGTAACAGATATAATGTGTTTCAAGGCCCTGGTAATGGATAGAATGTGTGTCAAGGCCCTGGTAACAGATATAATGTGTGTCAAGGCCCTGGTAACAGATATAATGTGTGTCAAGGCCCTGGTAAAAGATAGAATGTGTGTCAAGGCCCTGGTAACAGATAGAATGTGTGTCAAGGCCCTGGTAACAGATATAATGTGTGTCAAGGCCCTGGTAACAGATATAATGTGTTTCAAGGCCCTGGTAACATATATAATGTGTTTCAAGGCCCTGGTAACAGATATAATGTGTGTCAAGGCCCTGGTAACAGATATAATGTGTGTCAAGGCCCTGGTAACAGATATAATGTGTGTCAAGGCCCTGGTAATGGATAGAATGTGTGTCAAGGCCCTGGTAACAGATATAATGTGTGTCAAGACCCTGGTAACAGATATAATGTGTGTCAAGGCCCTGGTAACAGATAGAATGTGTGTCAAGGCCCTGGTAACAGATAGAATGTGTGTCAAGGCCCCGGTAACAGATATAATGTGTGTTAAGGCCCTGGTAATGGATATAATGTGTTTCAAGGCCCTGGTAATGGATATAATGTGTTTCAAGGCCCTGGTAATGGATAGAATGTGTTTCAAGGCCCTGGTAATGGATAGAATGTGTTTCAAGGCCCTGGTAATGGATTGAATGTGTGTCAAGGCCCTGGTAATGGATAGAATGTGTTTCAAGGCCCTGGTAATGGATATAATGTGTTTCAAGGCCCTGGTAATGGATATAATGTGTTTCAAGGCCCTGGTAATGGATAGAATGTGTTTCAAGGCCCTGGTAATGGATAGAATGTGTTTCAAGGCCCTGGTAATGGATTGAATGTGTGTGAAGGCCCTGGTAATGGATATAATGTGTTTCAAGGCACTGGTAATGGATAGAATGTGTGTCAAGGCCCAGGTAATGGATAGAATGTGTTTCAAGGCCCTGGTAATGGATATAATGTGTTTCAAGGCCCTGGTAATGGATATAATGTGTTTCAAGGCCCTGGTAATGGATATAATGTGTGTGAAGGCCCTGGTAATGGATATAATGTGTTTCAAGGCACTGGTAATGGATAGAATGTGTGTCAAGGCCCAGGTAATGGATAGAATGTGTGTCAAGGCCCTGGTAACAGATATTACATTTACATTACATACATTTAAGTCATTTAGCAGACGCTCTTATCCAGAGCGACTTACAAATTGGTGAATTCACCTTCTGACATCCAGTGGAACAGCCACTTACAATAGTGCATCTAAATCATTTAAGGGGGGGTGAGAAGGATTACTTATCCTATCCTAGGTATTCCTTGAAGAGGTGGGGTTTCAGGTGTCTCCGGAAGGTGGTGATTGACTCTGCTGTCCTGGCGTCGTGAGGGAGTTTGTTCCACCATTGGGGGGCCAATGGTGGAACACACATTATATCTGTTACCAGGGCCTTGACACACATTATATCTGTTACCAGGGCCTTGACACACATTATATCTGTTACCAGGGCCTTGACACACATTCAATCTGTTACCAGGACCTTGACACACATTCTACCAATTACCAGGGCCTTGACACACATTCAATCTGTTACCAGGGCCTTGACACACATTATATCTGTTACCTGGGCCTTGACACACATTCAATCTGTTACCAGGGCCTTGACACGCATTCTATCTGTTACCAGGGCCTTATAATGTGTGTCAAGGCCCTGGTAACAAATAGAATGTGTGTCAAGGCCCTGGTAACAGATAGAATGTGTGTCAAGGCCCTGGTAACAGATAGAATGTGTGTCAAGGCCCTGGTAACAGATAGAATGTGTGTCAAGGCCCTGGTAACAGATAGAATGTGTGTCAAGGCCCTGGTAACAGATTGAATGTGTGTCAAGGCCCTGGTAACATATATAATGTGTGTCAAGGCCCTGGTAACAGATATAATGTGTGTCAAGGCCCTGGTAACAGATAGAATGTGTGTCAAGGCCCTGGAATTTGGTAGAATGTGTGTCAAGGCCCTGGTAACAGATATAATGTGTGTCAAGGCCCTGGTAAATGATAGAATGTGTTTCAAGGCCCTGGTAACAGATAGAATGTGTGTCAAGGCCCTCTTAACAGATATAATGTGTGTCAAGGCCCTGGTAACAGATATAATGTGTGTCAAGGCCCTGGTAACAGATAGAATGTGTGTCAAGGCCCTGGTAACAGATTGAATGTGAGTCAAGGCCCTGGTAACATATATAATGTGTGTCGAGGCCCTGGTAACAGATATAATGTGTGTCAAGGCCCTGGTAACAGATATAATGTGTGTTAAGGCCCTGGTAACAGATAGAATGTGTGTCAAGGCCCTGGTAATGGATAGAATGTGTTTCAAGGCCCTGGTAATGGATAGAATGTGTTTCACGGCCCTGGTAATGGATATAATGTGTTTCAAGGCCCTGGTAATGGATAGAATGTGTGTCAAGGCCCTGGTAATAGATAGAATGTGTTTCAAGGCCCTGATAATGGATAGAATGTGTGTCAACGCCCTGGTAAATGATAGAACGTGTTTCAAGGCCCTGGTAACAGATAGAATGTGTGTCAAGGCCCTGGTAACAGATATAATGTGTGCCAAGGCCCTGGTAACAGATTGAATGTGTGTCAAGGCCCAAGGTAACAGATCGAATGTGTGTCAAGGCCCTGGTAACAGATATAATGTGTGTCAAGGCCCTGGTAACAGATTGAATGTGTGTCAAGGCCCTGGTAACAGATAGAATGTGTGTCAAGACCCTGGTAATTGATAGAATGTGTGTCAAGGCCCTGGTAACAGATATAATGTGTGTCAAGGCCCTGGTAACAGATTGAATGTGTGTCAAGGCCCTGGTAACAGATAGAATGTGTGTCAAGGCCCAGGTAAGGGATAGAATGTGTGTCAAGGCCCTGGTAACAGATAGAATGTGTGTCAAGGCCCAGGTAAGGGATAGAATGTGTGTCAAGGCCCTGGTAACAGATAGAATGTGTGTCAAGGCCCTGGTAATGGATAGAATGTGTGTCAAGGCCCTGGTAAGTGATAGAATGTGTGTCAAGGCCCTGGTAACAGATATAATGTGTGTCAAGGCCCTGGTAACAGATATCATGTGTGTCAAGGCCCTGGTAATGGATAGAATGTGTTTCAAGGCCCTGGTAATGGATATAATGTGTTTCAAGGCCCTGGTAATGGATATAATGTGTTTCAAGGCCCTGGTAATGGATAGAATGTGTTTCAAGGCCCTGGTAATGGATAGAATGTGTGTCAAGGCCCTGGTAACAGATATAATGTGTGTCAAGGCCCTGGTAACAGATAGAATGTGTGGCAAGGCCCTGGTAACAGATAGAATGTGTGGCAAGGCCCTGGTAACAGATATAATGTGTGTCAAGGCCCTGGTAACAGATAGAATGTGTGTCAAGACCCTGTTAACAGATAGAATATGTCTCAAGGCCCTGGTAACAGATATAATGTGTGTCAAGGCCCTGGTAATGGATAGAATGTGTTTCAAGGCCCTGGTAACAGATAGAATGTGTGTCAAGGCCCTGGTAACAGATAGAATGTGTGTCAAGGCCCTGGTAATGGATAGAATGTGTGTCAAGGCCCTGGTAAGGGATAGAATGTGTGTCAAGGCCCTGGTAACAGATATAATGTGTGTCATTGCCCTGGTAACAGATATCATGTGTGTCAAGGCCCTTTTAACAGATATAATGTGTGTCAAGGCCCTGGTAACAGATAGAATGTGTGGCAAGGCCCTGGTAACAGATATAATGTGTGTCAAGGCCCTGGTAACAGATAGAATGTGTGTCAAGACCCTGTTAACAGATAGAATATGTCTCAAGGCCCTGGTAACAGATATAATGTGTGTCAAGGCCCTGGTAATGGATAGAATGTGTTTCAAGGCCCTGGTAACAGATAGAATGTGTGTCAAGGCCCTGGTAACAGATAGAATGTGTGCCAAGGCCCTGGTAATGGATAGAATGTGTGTCAAGGCCCTGGTAAGGGATAGAATGTGTGTCAAGGCCCTGGTAACAGATATAATGTGTGTCAAGGCCCTGGTAACAGATATCATGTGTGTCAAGGCCCTTTTAACAGATAGAATGTGTGTCAAGGCCCTGGTAACAGATAGAATGTGTGGCAAGGCCCTGGTAACAGATATAATGTGTGTCAAGGCCCTGGTAACAGATAGAATGTGTGTCAAGACCCTGTTAACAGATATAATATGTCTCAAGGCCCTGGTAACAGATATAATGTGTGTCAAGGCCCTGGTAATGGATAGAATGTGTGTCAAGGCCCTGGTAAGGGATAGAATGTGTTTCAAGGCCCTGGTAATGGATAGAATGTGTTTCAAGGCCCTGGTAACAGATATAATGTGTGTCAAGGCCCTGGTAACAGATATAATGTGTGTCAAGGCCCTGGTAAGGGATAGAATGTGTGTCAAGGCCCTGGTAATGGATATAATGTGTTTCAAGGCCCTGGTAATGGATAGAATGTGTTTCAAGGCCCTGCTAACAGATAGAATGTGTGTCAAGGCCCTGGTAACAGATAGAATGTGTGTCAAGGCCCTGGTAACAGATATAATGTGTTTCATGGCCCTGGTAACAGATATAATGTGTGTCAAGGCCCTGGTAACAGATATAATGTGTTTCATGGCCCTTGTAACAGATATAATGTGTGTCAAGGCCCTGGTAACAGATATAATGTGTGTCAAGGCCCTGGTAACAGATAGAATGTGTGGCAAGGCCCTGGTAACAGATATCATGTGTGTCAAGACCCTGGTAACAGATAGAATGTGTGTTAAGGCCCTGGTAACAGATTGAATGTGTGTCAAGGCCCTGGTAACAGATAGAATGTGTGTCAAGGCCCTGGTAACAGATATCATGTGTGTCAAGGCCCTGGTAACATATATAATGTGTGTCAAGGCCCTGGTAACAGATTTAATGTGTGTCAAGGCCCTGGTAATAGATAGAATGTGTGTCAAGGCCCTGGTAACAGATATAATGTGTGTCAAGGCCATGGTAACAGATATAACGTGTGTCAAGGCCCTGGAAACAGATAGAATGTGTGTTAAGGCCCTGGTAATGGATAGAATGGGTGTCAAGGCCCTGGTAATTGATAGAATGTGTTTCAAGGCCCTGGTAATGGATAGAATGTGTTTCAAGGCCCTGGTAATGGATAGAATGTGTTTCAAGGCCCTGTTAACAGATATAATGTGTGTCAAGGCCCAGGTAAGGGATATAATGTGTGTCAAGGCCCTTGTAACAGATAGAATGTGTGTCAAGGCCCTGGTAATGGATAGAATGTGTGTCAAGGCCCTGGTAAGGGATAGAATGTGTGTCAAGGCCCTGGTAACAGATATAATGTGTTTCAAGGACCTGGTAACAGATAGAATGTGTGTCAAGGTCCTGGTAACAGATAGAATGTGTGTCAAGGCCCTGGTAACAGATAGAATGTGTTTCATGGCCCTGGTAACAGATATAATGTGTGTCAAGGCCCTGGTAACAGATATAATGTGTTTCATGGCCCTTGTAACATATATAATGTGTGTCAAGGCCCTGGTAACAGATATCATGTGTGTCAAGGCCCTGGTAACAGATAGAATGTGTGGCAAGGCCCTGGTAACAGATATAATGTGTGTCAAGGCCCTGGTAACAGATATAATGTGTGTCAAGGCCCTGGTAACAGATTGAATGTGTGTCAAGGCCCTGGTAACAGATAGAATGTGTGTCAAGGCCCTGGTAATGGATGTAAAGTGTGTGAAGGCCCTGGTAATGGATATAATGGGTTTCAAGGCACTGGTAATGGATAGAATGTGTGTCTAGGCCCTGGTAACAGATATAATGTGTGTCAAGGCCCTGGTAACAGATATCATGTGTGTCAAGGCCCTGGTAATGGATAGAATGTGTTTCAAGGCCCTGGTAATGGATAGAATGTGTTTCAAGGCCCTGGTAATGGATAGAATGTGTGTCAAGGCCCTGGTAATGGATAGAATGTGTTTCAAGGCCCTGGTAATGGATAGAAAGTGTGTGAAGGCCCTGGTAATGGATATAATGGGTTTCAAGGCACTGGTAATGGATAGAATGTGTTTCAAGGCCCTGGTAACAGATAGAATGTGTGTCAAGGCCCTGGTAACAGATAGAATGTGTGTCAAGGCCCTGGTAACAGATATAATGTGTTTCATGGCCCTGGTAACAGATATAATGTGTGTCAAGGCCCTGGTAACAGATATAATGTGTTTCATGGCCCTTGTAACATATATAATGTGTGTCAAGGCCCTGGTAACAGATAGAATGTGTGTCAAGGCCCTGGTAACAGATAGAATGTGTGGCAAGGCCCTGGTAACAGATATCATGTGTGTCAAGACCCTGGTAACAGATAGAATGTGTTAAGGCCCTGGTAACAGATTGAATGTGTGTCAAGGCCCTGGTAACAGATAGAATGTGTGTCAAGGCCCTGGTAACAGATATCATGTGTGTCAAGGCCCTGGTAACATATATAATGTGTGTCAAGGCCCTGGTAACAGATTTAATGTGTGTCAAGGCCCTGGTAATGGATAGAATGTGTGTCAAGGCCCTGTTAAGGGATAGAATGTGTGTCAAGGCCCTGGTAACAGATATAATGTGTTTCAAGGACCTGGTAACAGATAGAATGTGTGTCAAGGTCCTGGTAACAGATAGAATGTGTGTCAAGGCCCTGGTAACAGATAGAATGTGTTTCATGGCCCTGGTAACAGATATAATGTGTGTCAAGGCCCTGGTAACAGATATAATGTGTTTCATGGCCCTTGTAACATATATAATGTGTGTCAAGGCCCTGGTAACAGATATCATGTGTGTCAAGGCCCTGGTAACAGATAGAATGTGTGGCAAGGCCCTGGTAACAGATATAATGTGTGTCAAGGCCCTGGTAACAGATATAATGTGTGTCAAGGCCCTGGTAACTGATTGAATGTGAGTCAAGGCCCTGGTAACAGATAGAATGTGTGTCAAGGCCCTGGTAATGGATATAAAGTGTGTGAAGGCCCTGGTAATGGATATAATGGGTTTCAAGGCACTGGTAATGGATAGAATGTGTGTCTAGGCCCTGGTAACAGATATAATGTGTGTCAAGGCCCTGGTAACAGATATCATTTGTGTCAAGGCCCTGGTAATGGATAGAATGTGTTTCAAGGCCCTGGTAATGGATAGAATGTGTTTCAAGGCCCTGGTAATGGATAGAATGTGTGTCAAGGCCCTGGTAATGGATATAATGTGTTTCAAGGCCCTGGTAATGGATAGAAAGTGTGTGAAGGCCCTGGTAATGGATATAATGGGTTTCAAGGCACTGGTAATGGATAGAATGTGTTTCAAGGCCCTGGTAACAGATAGAATGTGTGTCAAGGCCCTGGTAACAGATAGAATGTGTGTCAAGGCCCTGGTAACAGATATAATGTGTTTCATGGCCCTGGTAACAGATATAATGTGTGTCAAGGCCCTGGTAACAGATATAATGTGTTTCATGGCCCTTGTAACATATATAATGTGTGTCAAGGCCCTGGTAACAGATAGAATGTGTGTCAAGGCCCTGGTAACAGATAGAATGTGTGGCAAGGCCCTGGTAACAGATATCATGTGTGTCAAGACCCTGGTAACAGATAGAATGTGTGTTAAGGCCCTGGTAACAGATTGAATGTGTGTCAAGGCCCTGGTAACAGATAGAATGTGTGTCAAGGCCCTGGTAACAGATATCATGTGTGTCAAGGCCCTGGTAACATATATAATGTGTGTCAAGGCCCTGGTAACAGATTTAATGTGTGTCAAGGCCCTGGTAACAGATAGAATGTGTGTCAAGGCCCTGGTAACAGATATAATGTGTGTCACGGCCATGGTAACAGATATAACGTGTGTCAAGGCCCTGGAAACAGATAGAATGTGTGTTAAGGCCCTGGTAATGGATAGAATGGGTGTCAAGGCCCTGGTAATTGATAGAATGTGTTTCAAGGCCCTGTTAACAGATATAATGTGTGTCAAGGCCCAGGTAAGGGATAGAATGTGTGTCAAGGCCCTTGTAACAGATAGAATGTGTGTCAAGGCCCTGGTAATGGATAGAATGTGTGTCAAGGCCCTGGTAAGGGATAGAATGTGTGTCAAGGCCCTGGTAACAGATATAATGTGTTTCAAGGACCTGGTAACAGATAGAATGTGTGTCAAGGCCCTGGTAACAGATAGAATGTGTGTCAAGGCCCTGGTAACAGATAGAATGTGTTTCATGGCCCTGGTAACAGATATAATGTGTGTCAAGGCCCTGGTAACAGATATAATGTGTTTCATGGCCCTTGTAACATATATAATGTGTGTCAAGGCCCTGGTAACAGATAGAATGTGTGTCAAGGCCCTGGTAACAGATAGAATGTGTGGCAAGGCCCTGGTAACAGATATAATGTGTGTCAAGGCCCTGGTAACAGATATAATGTGTGTCAAGGCCCTGGTAACAGATTGAATGTGTGTCAAGGCCCTGGTAACAGATAGAATGTGTGTCAAGGCCCTGGTAACAGATAGAATGTGTGTCAAGGCCCTGGTAATGGATATAATGTGTTTCAAGGCCCTGGTAATGGATAGAATGTGTTTCAAGGCCCTGGTAATGGATAGAATGTGTGTCAAGGCCCTGGTAATGGATAGAATGTGTTTCAAGGCCCTGGTAATGGATAGAAAGTGTGTGAAGGCCCTGGTAATGGATATAATGGGTTTCAAGGCACTGGTAATGGATAGAATGTGTTTCAAGGCCCTGGTAACAGATAGAATGTGTGTCAAGGCCCTGGTAACGGATAGAATGTGTGTCAAGGCCCTGGTAACAGATATAATGTGTGTCAAGGCCCTGGTAACAGATAGAATGTGTTTCATGGCCCTGGTAACAGATATAATGTGTTTCATGGCCCTGGTAACAGATATAATGTGTGTCAAGGCCCTGGTAACAGATATAATGTGTGTCAAGGCCCTGGTAACAGATAGAATGTGTGTCAAGGCCCTGGTAACAGATAGAATGTGTTTCATGGCCCTGGTAACAGATATAATGTGTGTCAAGGCCCTGGTAACAGATATAATGTGTTTCATGGCCCTGGTAACAGATTGAATGTGTGTCAAGGCCCTGGTAACAGATATAATGTGTGTCAAGGCCCTTGTAACATATATCATGTGTGTCAAGACCCTGGTAACAGATAGAATGTGTGTTAAGGCCCTGGTAAGGGATAGAATGTGTGTCAAGGCCCTGGTAACAGATATAATATGTGTCAAGGCCCTGGTAACAGATAGAATGTGTTTCAATGCCCTGGTAATGGATGAAATGTGTTTCAAGGCCCTGGTAATGGATAGAATGTGTGTCATGGCCCTGGTAACAGATATAATGTGTGTCAAGGCCCTGGTAACAGATAGAATGTGTGTCAAGGCCCTGGTAACAGATAGAATGTGTGGCAAGGCCCTGGTAACAGATATCATGTGTGTCAAGGCCCTGGTAACAGATATAATGTGTGTCACGGCCATGGTAACAGATATAACGTGTGTCAAGGCCCTGGAAACAGATAGAATGTGTGTTAAGGCCCTGGTAATGGATAGAATGGGTGTCAAGGCCCTGGTAATTGATAGAATGTGTTTCAAGGCCCTGTTAACAGATATAATGTGTGTCAAGGCCCAGGTAAGGGATAGAATGTGTGTCAAGGCCCTTGTAACAGATAGAATGTGTGTCAAGGCCCTGGTAATGGATAGAATGTGTGTCAAGGCCCTGGTAAGGGATAGAATGTGTGTCAAGGCCCTGGTAACAGATATAATGTGTTTCAAGGACCTGGTAACAGATAGAATGTGTGTCAAGGCCCTGGTAACAGATAGAATGTGTGTCAAGGCCCTGGTAACAGATAGAATGTGTTTCATGGCCCTGGTAACAGATATAATGTGTGTCAAGGCCCTGGTAACAGATAGAATGTGTTTCATGGCCCTTGTAACATATATAATGTGTGTCAAGGCCCTGGTAACAGATAGAATGTGTGTCAAGGCCCTGGTAACAGATAGAATGTGTGTCAAGGCCCTGGTAACAGATATAATGTGTGTCAAGGCCCTGGTAACAGATATAATGTGTGTCAAGGCCCTGGTAACAGATTGAATGTGTGTCAAGGCCCTGGTAACAGATAGAATGTGTGTCAAGGCCCTGGTAACAGATAGCATGTGTGTCAAGGCCCTGGTAATGGATATAATGTGTTTCAAGGCCCTGGTAATGGATATAATGTGTTTCAAGGCCCTGGTAATGGATAGAATGTGTGTCAAGGCCCTGGTAATGGATAGAATGTGTTTCAAGGCCCTGGTAATGGATAGAAAGTGTGTGAAGGCCCTGGTAATGGATATAATGGGTTTCAAGGCACTGGTAATGGATAGAATGTGTTTCAAGGCCCTGGTAACAGATAGAATGTGTGTCAAGGCCCTGGTAACGGATAGAATGTGTGTCAAGGCCCTGGTAACAGATAGAATGTGTGTCAAGGCCCTGGTAACAGATAGAATGTGTTTCATGGCCCTGGTAACAGATATAATGTGTTCCATGGCCCTGGTAACAGATATAATGTGTGTCAAGGCCCTGGTAACAGATATAATGTGTGTCAAGGCCCTGGTAACAGATAGAATGTGTGTCAAGGCCCTGGTAACAGATAGAATGTGTTTCATGGCCCTGGTAACAGATATAATGTGTGTCAAGGCCCTGGTAACAGATATAATGTGTTTCATGGCCCTGGTAACAGATTGAATGTGTGTCAAGGCCCTGGTAACAGATATAATGTGTGTCAAGGCCCTTGTAACAGATATCATGTGTGTCAAGACCCTGGTAACAGATAGAATGTGTGTTAAGGCCCTGGTAAGGGATAGAATGTGTGTCAAGGCCCTGGTAACAGATATAATATGTGTCAAGGCCCTGGTAACAGATAGAATGTGTTTCAATGCCCTGGTAATGGATGAAATGTGTTTCAAGGCCCTGGTAATGGATAGAATGTGTGTCATGGCCCTGGTAACAGATATAATGTGTGTCAAGGCCCTGGTAACAGATAGAATGTGTGTCAAGGCCCTGGTAACAGATAGAATGTGTGGCAAGGCCCTGGTAACAGATATCATGTGTGTCAAGACCCTGGTAACAGATAGAATGTGTGTCAAGGCCCTGGTAACAGATATCATGTGTGTCAAGGCCCTGGTAATGGATAGAATGTGTTTCAAGGCCCTGGTAATGGATAGAATGTGTTTCAAGGCCCTGGTAATGGATAGAATGTGTTTCAAGGCCCTGGTAATGAATAGAATGTGTGTCAAGGCCCTGGTAATGGATAGAATGTGTTTCAAGGCCCTGGTAATGGATAGAAAGTGTGTGAAGGCCCTGGTAATGGATATAATGGGTTTCAAGGCACTGGTAATGGATAGAATGTGTTTCAAGGCCCTGGTAACAGATAGAATGTGTGTCAAGGCCCTGGTAACAGATATAATGTGTGTCAAGGCCCTGGTAACAGATAGAATGTGTGTCAAGGCCCTGGTAACAGATAGAATGTGTTTCATGGCCCTGGTAACAGATATAATGTGTGTCAAGGCCCTGGTAACAGATATAATGTGTTTCATGGCCCTTGTAACAGATATAATGTGTGTCAAGGCCCTGGTAACAGATAGAATGTGTGTCAAGGCCCTGGTAACAGATAGAATGTGTGGCAAGGCCCTGGTAACAGATATATTGTGTGTCAAGGCCGTGGTAACAGATATAATGTGTGTCAAGGCCCTGGTAACAGATTGAATGTGTGTCAAGGCCCTGGTAACAGATATAATGTGTGTCAAGGCCCTTGTAACAGATATCATGTGTGTCAAGACCCTGGTAACAGATAGAATGTGTGTTAAGGCCCTGGTAACAGATAGAATGTGTGTCAAGGCCCTGGTAACAGATAGAATGTGTGTCAAGGCCCTGGTAACAGATAGAATGTGTGTCAAGGCCCTGGTAACAGATAGAATGTGTTTCATGGCCCTGGTAACAGATATAATGTGTGTCAAGGCCCTGGTAACAGATATAATGTGTTTCATGGCCCTTGTAACAGATATAATGTGTGTCAAGGCCCTGGTAACAGATATAATGTGTGTCAAGGCCCTGGTAAAGGATAGAATGTGTGGCAAGGCCCTGGTAACAGATATCATGTGTGTCAAGACCCTGGTAACAGATAGAATGTGTGTTAAGGCCCTGGTAAGGGATAGAATTTGTGTCAAGGCCCTGGTAACAGATATAATGTGTGTCAAGGCCCTGGTAACAGATATCATGTGTGTCAAGGCCCTGGTAATGGATAGAATGTGTTTCAAGGCCCTGGTAATGTATATAATGTGTTTCAAGGCCCTGGTAAAGGATAGAATGTGTTTCAAGGCCCTGGTAATGGATATGATGTGTTTCAAGGCCCTGGTAATGGATATAATGTGTTTCAATGCCCTGGTAATGGATGAAATGTGTTTCAAGGCACTGGTAATGGATAGAATGTGTGTCAAGGCCCTGGCAATGGATATAATGTGTTTCAAGACCCTGGTAATGGATAGAATGTGTGTGAAGGCCCTGGTAATGGATAAAATGGGTTTCAAGGCACTGGTAATGGATAGAATGTGTGTCAAGGCACTGGTAATGGATAGATTGTGTGTCAAGGCCCTGGTAACAGATATAATGTGTGTCAAGGCCCTGGTAACAGATAGAATGTGTGTCAAGACCCTGGTAACAGATAGAATGTGTGTCAAGGCCCTGGTAATGGATAGAATGTGTTTCAAGGACCTGGTAACAGACAGAATGTGTGTCAAGGCCCTGGTAACAGATAGAATGTGTGTCAAGGCCCTGGTAACAGATAGAATGTGTGTCAAGGCCCTGGTAACAGATAGAATGTGTTTCATGGCCCTGGTAACAGATATAATGTGTGTCAAGGCCCTGGTAACAGATATAATGTGTTTCATGGCCCTTGTAACATATATAATGTGTGTCAAGGCCCTGGTAACAGATAGAATGTGTGTCAAGGCCCTGGTAACAGATAGAATGTGTGGCAAGCCCCTGGTAACAGATATAATGTGTGTCAAGGCCCTGGTAACAGATATAATGTGTGTCAAGGCCCTGGTAACAGATTGAATGTGTGTCAAGGCCCTGGTAACAGATAGAATGTGTGTCAAGGCCCTGGTAACAGATATAATGTGTGTCAAGGCCCTGGTAACAGATATCATGTGTGTCAAGACCATGGTAACAGATAGAATGTGTGTCAAGGCCCTGGTAATTGATAGAATGTGTGTCAAGGCCCTGGTAACAGATAGAATGTGTGTCAAGGCCCTGGTAACAGATAGAATGTGTGTTAAGGCCCTGGTAACAGATAGAATGGGTGTCAAGGCCCTGGTAATTGATAGAATGTGTTTCAAGGCCCTGGTAATGGATAGAATGTGTTTCAAGGCCCTGGTAATGGATATAATGTGTTTCAAGGCCCTGGTAACAGATATCATGTGTTTCAAAGCCCTGGTAATGGATAGAATGTGTTTCAAGGCCCTGGTAATGGATAGAATGTGTTTCAAGGCCCTGGTAATGGATATAATGTGTGTCAAGGCCCCGGTAATGGATAGAATATGTTTCAAGGCCCTGGTAATGGATATAAAGTGTGTGAAGGCCCTGGTAATGGATATAATGGGTTTCAAGGCACTGGTAATGGATAGAATGTGTGTCAAGGCCCTGGTAACAGATAGAATGTGTGTCAAGGCCCTGGTAACAGATATCATGTGTGTCAAGGCCCTGGTAATGGATAGAATGTGTTTCAAGGCCCTGGTAATGGATATAATGTGTTTCAAGGCCCTGGTAATGGATATAATGTGTGTCAAGGCCCTGGTAATGGATAGAATGTGTTTCAAGGCCCTGGTAATGGATAGAAAGTGTGTGAAGGCCCTGGTAATGGATATAATGGGTTTCAAGGCACTGGTTAATGGATAGAATGTGTTTCAAGGCCCTGGTAACAGATAGAATGTGTGTCAAGGCCCTGGTAACAGATAGAATGTGTGTCAAGGCCCTGGTAACAGATAGAATGTGTGTCAAGGCCCTGGTAACAGATAGAATGTGTTTCATGGCCCTGGTAACAGATATAATGTGTGTCAAGGCCCTGGTAACAGATATAATGTGTTTCATGGCCCTTGTAACAGATATAATGTGTGTCAAGGCCCTGGTAACAGATAGAATGTGTGTCAAGGCCCTGGTAACAGATAGAATGTGTGGCAAGGCCCTGGTAACAGATATATTGTGTGTCAAGGCCGTGGTAACAGATATAATGTGTGTCAAGGCCCTGGTAACAGATTGAATGTGTGTCAAGGCCCTGGTAACAGATATAATGTGTGTCAAGGCCCTTGTAACAGATATCATGTGTGTCAAGACCCTGGTAACAGATAGAATGTGTGTTAAGGCCCTGGTAACAGATAGAATGTGTGTCAAGGCCCTGGTAACAGATAGAATGTGTGTCAAGGCCCTGGTAACAGATAGAATGTGTGTCAAGGCCCTGGTAACAGATAGAATGTGTTTCATGGCCCTGGTAACAGATATAATGTGTGTCAAGGCCCTGGTAACAGATATAATGTGTTTCATGGCCCTTGTAACAGATATAATGTGTGTCAAGGCCCTGGTAACAGATATAATGTGTGTCAAGGCCCTGGTAAAGGATAGAATGTGTGGCAAGGCCCTGGTAACAGATATCATGTGTGTCAAGACCCTGGTAACAGATAGAATGTGTGTTAAGGCCCTGGTAAGGGATAGAATTTGTGTCAAGGCCCTGGTAACAGATATAATGTGTGTCAAGGCCCTGGTAACAGATATCATGTGTGTCAAGGCCCTGGTAATGGATAGAATGTGTTTCAAGGCCCTGGTAATGTATATAATGTGTTTCAAGGCCCTGGTAAAGGATAGAATGTGTTTCAAGGCCCTGGTAATGGATATGATGTGTGTGAAGGCCCTGGTAATGGATAAAATGGGTTTCAAGGCACTGGTAATGGATAGAATGTGTGTCAAGGCACTGGTAATGGATAGATTGTGTGTCAAGGCCCTGGTAACAGATATAATGTGTGTCAAGGCCCTGGTAACAGATAGAATGTGTGTCAAGACCCTGGTAACAGATAGAATGTGTGTCAAGGCCCTGGTAATGGATAGAATGTGTTTCAAGGACCTGGTAACAGACAGAATGTGTGTCAAGGCCCTGGTAACAGATAGAATGTGTGTCAAGGCCCTGGTAACAGATAGAATGTGTGTCAAGGCCCTGGTAACAGATAGAATGTGTTTCATGGCCCTGGTAACAGATATAATGTGTGTCAAGGCCCTGGTAACAGATATAATGTGTTTCATGGCCCTTGTAACATATATAATGTGTGTCAAGGCCCTGGTTACAGATAGAATGTGTGTCAAGGCCCTGGTAACAGATAGAATGTGTGGCAAGCCCCTGGTAACAGATATAATGTGTGTCAAGGCCCTGGTAACAGATATAATGTGTGTCAAGGCCCTGGTAACAGATTGAATGTGTGTCAAGGCCCTGGTAACAGATAGAATGTGTGTCAAGGCCCTGGTAACAGATATAATGTGTGTCAAGGCCCTGGTAACAGATATCATGTGTGTCAAGACCATGGTAACAGATAGAATGTGTGTCAAGGCCCTGGTAATTGATAGAATGTGTGTCAAGGCCCTGGTAACAGATAGAATGTGTGTCAAGGCCCTGGTAACAGATAGAATGTGTGTTAAGGCCCTGGTAACAGATAGAATGGGTGTCAAGGCCCTGGTAATTGATAGAATGTGTTTCAAGGCCCTGGTAATGGATAGAATGTGTTTCAAGGCCCTGGTAATGGATATAATGTGTTTCAAGGCCCTGGTAACAGATATCATGTGTGTCAAAGCCCTGGTAATGGATAGAATGTGTTTCAAGGCCCTGGTAATGGATAGAATGTGTTTCAAGGCCCTGGTAATGGATATAATGTGTGTCAAGGCCCTGGTAATGGATAGAATATGTTTCAAGGCCCTGGTAATGGATATAAAGTGTGTGAAGGCCCTGGTAATGGATATAATGGGTTTCAAGGCACTGGTAATGGATAGAATGTGTGTCAAGGCCCTGGTAACAGATAGAATGTGTGTCAAGGCCCTGGTAACAGATATCATGTGTGTCAAGGCCCTGGTAATGGATAGAATGTGTTTCAAGGCCCTGGTAATGGATATAATGTGTTTCAAGGCCCTGGTAATGGATATAATGTGTGTCAAGGCCCTGGTAATGGATAGAATGTGTTTCAAGGCCCTGGTAATGGATAGAAAGTGTGTGAAGGCCCTGGTAATGGATATAATGGGTTTCAAGGCACTGGTTAATGGATAGAATGTGTTTCAAGGCCCTGGTAACAGATAGAATGTGTGTCAAGGCCCTGGTAACAGATAGAATGTGTGTCAAGGCCCTGGTAACAGATAGAATGTGTGTCAAGGCCCTGGTAACAGATAGAATGTGTTTCATGGCCCTGGTAACAGATATAATGTGTGTCAAGGCCCTGATAACAGATATAATGTGTTTCATGGCCCTTGTAACAGATATAATGTGTGTCAACGCCCTTGTAACAGATAGAATGTGTGTCAAGGCCCTGGTAAAGGATAGAATGTGTGGCAAGGCCCTGGTAACAGATATCATGTGTGTCAAGACCCTGGTAACATATAGAATGTGTGTTAAGGCCCTGGTAAGGGATAGAATGTGTGTCAAGGCCCTGGTAACAGATATAATATGTGTCAAGGCCCTGGTAACAGATATAATGTGTTTCAATGCCCTGGTAATGGATGAAATGTGTTTCAAGGCCCTGGTAATGGATAGAATGTGTGTCATGGCCCTGGTAACAGATATAATGTGTGTCAAGGCCCTGGTAACAGATAGAATGTGTGTCAAGGCCCTGGTGACATATAGAATGTGTGGCAAGGCCCTGGTAACAGATATCATGTGTGTCAAGACCCTGGTAACAGATAGAATGTGTGTCAAGGCCCTGGTAACAGATATCATGTGTGTCAAGGCCCTGGTAATGGATAGAATGTGTTTCAAGGCCCTGGTAATGGATAGAATGTGTTTCAAGGCCCTGGTAATGGATAGAATGTGTTTCAAGGCCCTGGTAATGAATAGAATGTGTGTCAAGGCCCTGGTAATGGATAGAATGTGTTTCAAGGCCCTGGTAATGGATAGAAAGTGTTTGAAGGCCCTGGTAATGGATATAATGGGTTTCAAGGCACTGGTAATGGATATAATGTGTTTCAAGGCCCTGGTAACAGATAGAATGTGTGTCAAGGCCCTGGTAACAGATAGAATGTGTGTCAAGGCCCTGGTAACAGATAGAATGTGTGTCAAGGCCCTGGTAACAGATAGAATGTGTTTCATGGCCCTGGTAACAGATATAATGTGTGTCAAGGCCCTGGTAACAGATATAATGTGTTTCATGGCCCTTGTAACAGATATAATGTGTGTCAAGGCCCTGGTAACAGATAGAATGTGTGTCAAGGCCCTGGTAACAGATAGAATGTGTGGCAAGGCCCTGGTAACAGATATATTGTGTGTCAAGGCCGTGGTAACAGATATAATGTGTGTCAAGGCCCTGGTAACAGATTGAATGTGTGTCAAGGCCCTGGTAACAGATAGAATGTGTGTCAAGGCCCTGGTAACAGATATAATGTGTGTCAAGGCCCTTGTAACAGATATCATGTGTGTCAAGACCCTGGTAACAGATAGAATGTGTGTTAAGGCCCTGGTAACAGATAGAATGTGTGTCAAGGCCCTGGTAACAGATAGAATGTGTGTCAAGGCCCTGGTAACAGATAGAATGTGTTTCATGGCCCTGGTAACAGATATAATGTGTGTCAAGGCCCTGGTAACAGATAGAATGTGTTTCATGGCCCTTGTAACAGATATAATGTGTGTCAAGGCCCTGGTAACAGATAGAATGTGTGTCAAGGCCCTGGTAAAGGATAGAATGTGTGGCAAGGCCCTGGTAACAGATATCATGTGTGTCAAGACCCTGGTAACAGATAGAATGTGTGTTAAGGCCCTGGTAAGGGATAGAATGTGTGTCAAGGCCCTGGTAACAGATATAATATGTGTCAAGGCCCTGGTAACAGATAGAATGTGTTTCAATGCCCTGGTAATGGATGAAATGTGTTTCAAGGCCCTGGTAATGGATAGAATGTGTGTCATGGCCCTGGTAACAGATATAATGTGTGTCAAGGCCCTGGTAACAGATAGAATGTGTGTCAAGGCCCTGGTAACAGATAGAATGTGTGGCAAGGCCCTGGTAACAGATATCATGTGTGTCAAGACCCTGGTAACAGATAGAATGTGTGTCAAGGCCCTGGTAACAGATATCATGTGTGTCAAGGCCCTGGTAATGGATAGAATGTGTTTCAAGGCCCTGGTAATGGATATAATGTGTTTCAAGGCCCTGGTAATGGAAAGAATGTGTTTCAAGGCCCTGGTAATGAATAGAATGTGTGTCAAGGCCCTGGTAATGGATAGAATGTGTTTCAAGGCCCTGGTAATGGATAGAAAGTGTGTGAAGGCCCTGGTAATGGATATAATGGGTTTCAAGGCACTGGTAATGGATAGAATGTGTTTCAAGGCCCTGGTAACAGATAGAATGTGTGTCAAGGCCCTGGTAACAGATAGAATGTGTGTCAAGGCCCTGGTAACAGATAGAATGTGTGTCAAGGCCCTGGTAACAGATAGAATGTGTTTCATGGCCCTGGTAACAGATATAATGTGTGTCAAGGCCCTGGTAACAGATATAATGTGTTTCATGGCCCTTGTAACAGATATAATGTGTGTCAAGGCCCTGGTAACAGATAGAATGTGTGTCAAGGCCCTGGTAACAGATAGAATGTGTGGCAAGGCCCTGGTAACAGATATATTGTGTGTCAAGGCCGTGGTAACAGATATAATGTGTGTCAAGGCCCTGGTAACAGATTGAATGTGTGTCAAGGCCCTGGTAACAGATAGAATGTGTGTCAAGGCCCTGGTAACAGATATAATGTGTGTCAAGGCCCTTGTAACAGATATCATGTGTGTCAAGACCCTGGTAACAGATAGAATGTGTGTTAAGGCCCTGGTAACAGATATAATGTGTGTCAAGGCCCTGGTAACAGATATAATGTGTGTCAAGGCCCTGGTAACAGATTGAATGTGTGTCAAGGCCCTGGTAACAGATAGAATGTGTGTCAAGGCCCTGGTAACAGATATAATGTGTGTCAAGGCCCTGGTAACAGATATCATGTGTGTCAAGACCATGGTAACAGATAGAATGTGTGTCAAGGCCCTGGTAATTGATAGAATGTGTGTCAAGGCCCTGGTAACAGATAGAATGTGTGTCAAGGCCCTGGTAACAGATATAATGTGTGTTAAGGCCCTGGTAACAGATAGAATGGGTGTCAAGGCCCTGGTAATTGATAGAATGTGTTTCAAGGCCCTGGTAATGGATAGAATGTGTTTCAAGGCCCTGGTAATGGATAGAATGTGTTTCAAGGCCCTGGTAACAGATATAATGTGTGTCAAGGCCCTGGTAACAGATATCATGTGTGTCAAAGCCCTGGTAATGGATAGAATGTGTTTCAAGGCCCTGGTAATGGATAGAATGTGTTTCAAGGCCCTGGTAATGGATAGAATGTGTGTCAAGGCCCTGGTAATGGATAGAATGTGTGTCAAGGCCCTGGTAACAGATATCATGTGTGTCAAGGCCCTGGTAATGGATATAATGTGTGTCAATGCCCTGGTAATGGATATAATGTGTTTCAAGGCCCTGGTAATGGATAGAATGTGTGTCAAGGCCCTGGTAATGGATAGAATGTGTGTCAAGGCCCTGATAACAGATAGAATGTGTGTCAAGGCCCTGGTAACAGATAGAATGTGTGGCAAGGCCCTGGTAACAGATATAATGTGTGTCAAGGCCCTGGTAACAGATATAATGTGTGTCAAGGCCCTGGTAACAGATAGAATATGTCTCAAGGCCCTGGTAACAGATAGAATGTGTGTCAAGGCCCTGGTAACAGATAGAATGTGTGTCAAGGCCCTGGTAACAGATAGAATGTGTGTCAAGGCCCTGGTAATGGATAGAATGTGTGTCAAGGCCCTGGTAACAGATAGAATGTGTGTCAAGGCCCTGGTAATGGATAGAATGTGTGTCAAGGCCCTGGTAACAGATATAATGTGTCAAGGCACTGGTAACAGATAGAATGTGTGTCAAGGCCCTGGTAACAGATAGAATGTGTGTCAAGAACCTGGTAACAGATATCATGTGTGTCAAGGCCCTGGTAATGGATAGAATGTGTTTCATGGCCCTGGTAACAGATAGAATGTGTGTCAAGGCCCTGGTAACAGATAGAATGTGTGTCAAGGCCCTGGTAATGGATAGAATGTGTGTCAAGGCCCTGGTAACAGATATAATGTGTGTCAAGGCCCTGGTAACAGATATCATGTGTGTCAAGGCCCTGGTAATTGATCGAATGTGTTTCAAGGCCCTGGTAATGGATAGAATGTGTTTCAAGGCCCTGGTAAAGGATATAATGTGTTTCAAGGCCCTGGTAATGGATATAATGTGTGTCAAGGCCCTGGTAACAGATAGAATGTGTGGCAAGGCCCTGGTAACAGATATAATGTGTGTCAAGGCCCTGGTAACAGATATAATGTGTGTCAAGGCCCTGGTAACAGATAGAATATGTCTAAAGGCCCTGGTAACAGATAGAATGTGTGTCAAGGCCCTGGTAATGGATAAAATGTGTTTCAAGGCCCTGGTAACAGATAGAATGATTGTCAAGGCACTGGTAACAGATAGAATGTGTGTCAAGGCCCTGGTAATGGATAGAATGTGTGTCAAGGCCCGGTTAAGGGATAGAATGTGTGTCAAGGCCCTGGTAACAGATATAATGTGTGTCAAGGCCCTGGTAACAGATATCATGTGTGTCAAGGCCCTGGTAATTGATTGAATGTGTTTCAAGGCCCTGGTAATGGATAGAATGTGTTTCAAGGCCCTGGTAAAGGATATAATGTGTTTCAAGGCCCTGGTAATGGAAAGAATGTGTTTCAGGGCCCTGGTAATGGATATAATGTGTTTCAAGGCCCTGGTAATGGATAGAATGTGTTTCAAGGCCCTGGTAATGGATAGAATGTGTGTCAATGCCCTGGTAATGGATAGAATGTGTTTCAAGGCCCTGGTAATGGATAGAATGTGTGTGAAGGCCCTGGTAATGGATATAATGGGTTTCAAGGCACTGGTAATGGATAGAATGTGTGTCAAGGCCCTGGTAATGGATAGATTGTGTGTCAAGGCCCTGGTAACAGATAGAATGTGTGTCAAGGACCTGGTAACAGATAGAATGTGTGTCAAGACCCTGGTAACAGATAGAATATGTGTCAAGGCCCTGGTAACAAATAGAATGTGTGTCAAGGCCCTGGTAATGGATAGAATGTGTTTCAAGGCCCTGGTAACAGATAGAATGTGTGTCAAGAACCTGGTAACAAATATCATGTGTGTCAAGGCCCTGGTAATGGATAGAATGTGTTTCAAGGCCCTGGTAATGGATAGAATGTGTTTCAAGGCTCTGGTAATGGATAGAATGTGTTTCAAGGCCCTGGTAATGGATAGAATGTGTGTCAAGGCCCTGGTAATGGATATAATTTGCTTCAAGGCCCTGGTAATGGATATAATGTGTGTCAAGGCCCTGGTAACAGATAGAATGTGTGGCAAGGCCCTGGTAACATATATAATGTGTGTCAAGGCCCTGGTAACAGATATAATGTGTGTCAAGGCCCTGGTAACAGATAGAATATGTGTCAATGTTATGAACTGAGTGAAGACCCAAAAGCGGTTTTAACAGAAAACAGAGTTCTTTAATGAAAATACAGGAATGGCATAAATCCTTTTTCCAACGTTGTCAGCGGAACAAAAAGAACGTTAGTATAGTGCAGGATAGCTCCTGCCAGGCAGACTCCGACAGGACAGGACAAGGTGGAAGCAAACGAGACAACAGCTTGCTTCTGGCATCAAAAAACACAAACAAGAATCAGACACTGAAAGTAGCAGGAACAGAGAGAGAAATAGAGACCTAATCAGAGGGGGAAGAGAGAACAGGTGGGGAAGAGTGAAAGAGCTAGTTAGGGCAGATGTAGAACAGCTGAGGAATGAGAGACAGAGAAGGTAACCTAAAAAGACCAGCAGAGAGAGAGAATGAAGAGAAAGGACAGGAACAGACATAACAAGACATGACAGTACCCCCCCCCACTCACCGAGCTCCTCCTGGCGCACTCGAGGAGGAAACCTGGCGGCAACGGAGGAAATCATCGATCAGTGAACGGTCCAGCACGTCCCGAGAGGGAACCCAACTCCTCTCCTCAGGACCGTACCCCTCCCAATCAACTAGGTACTGATGACCACGGCCCCGAGGGCGCATGTCCAAAATCTTACGAACCCTGTAGATGGGTGCGCCCTCGACAAGGATGGGGGGGGTGGGACGAGCGGGGGCGCGAAGAACGGGCTTAACACAGGAGACATGGAAGACCGGGTGAACGCGACGAAGATAGCGCGGGAGAAGAAGTCGCACTGCGACAGGATTAATGACCTGGGAAATACGGAACGGACCAATGAACCGCGGGGCCAACTTGCGAGAAGCTGTCTTAAGGGGAAGGTTCTGAGTGGAGAGCCATACTCTCTGACCGCAACAATATCTAGGACTCTTGGTCCTACGCTATTAGCGGCCCTCACAGTCTGCGCCCTATTACGGCAAAGTGCCGACCTGACCCCCTTCCAGGTGCGCTCGCAACGCTGGACAAAAGCCTGAGCGGAGGGGACGCAGGACTCGGCGAGCTGAGATGAGAACAGCGGAGGCTGGTACCCGAGGCTACACTGAAAAGGGGATAGACCGGTAGCAGACGAGGGAAGCGGAGTTGTGGGCGTACTCTGCCCAGGGGAGCTGTTCTGACCAAGACGCAGGGTTACGAAAAGAAAGACTGCGTAAAATGCGACCAACAGTCTGATTGGCCCGTTCGGCTTGACCGTTAGACTGGGGATGAAAGCCGGACGAGAGACTGACGGAAGCCCCAATCAAACGGCAAAACTCCCTCCAAAATTGAGACGTGAACTGCGGACCTCTGTCGGAAACGACGTCAGACGGAAGGCCATGAATTCGGAAAACATTCTCGATAATGATCTGAGCCGTCTCCTTAGCCGAAGGGAGCTTATCGAGAGGAATGAAATGAGCCGCCTTAGAGAATCTATCGACAACCGTAAGAATAACTGTCTTCCCCGCTGATGAAGGCAGTCCGGTGATAAAATCTAAAGCGATGTGAGACCACGGTCGAGAGGGAATGGGAAGCGGTCTGAGACGGCCGGCAGGAGGAGAGTTCCCAGATTTAGTCTGCGCGCAGACCGAACAAGCGGCGACAAATCGACGCGCGTCACGTTCCCGAGTGGGCCACCAGAAACGCTGGCGAATGGAAGCGAGCGTACCCGAACGCCGGGGTGGCCGGCTAACTTGGCAGAGTGGGCCCACTGAAGAACGGCCGGACGAGTAGGAACGGGAACGAACAGAAGGTTCCTAGGACAAGCTCGCGGCGACGGAGTGTGAGCGAGTGCTTGCTTTACCTGCCTCTCAATTCCCCAGACAGTCAACCCGACAACACGCCCCTCAGGGAGAATCCCATCGGGGTCGGTGGAGACCTCAGAAGAACTGAAGAGACGAGATAAAGCATCAGGCTTGGTGTTTTTGAGCCCGGACGATAAGAAATAACAAACTCGAAACGAGCGAAAACAGAGCCCAACGAGCCTGACGCGCATTAAGTCGTTTGGCTGAACGGATGTACTCAAGGTTCCTATGGTCAGTCCAAACGACAAAGGAACGGTCGCCCCCTCCAACCACTGTCGCCATTCGCCTAGGGCTAAGCGGATGGCGAGCAGTTCGCGATTACCAACATCATAGTTACGTTCTGACGGCGATAAGCGATGAGAGAAAAACGCGCAAGGATGGACCTTGCCGTCAGAGAGAGAGCGCTGAGAAAGAATGGCTCCCACGCCCACCTCTGACGCGTCAACCTCAACAACAAACTGTCTAGAGATGTCAGGTGTAACAAGAATAGGTGCGGATGTAAAACGATTCTTAAGAAGATCAAAAGCTCCCTGGGCGGAAACGGACCACTTAAAGCACGTCTTAACAGAAGTAAGGGCTGTGAGAGGAGCTGCCACCTGACCGAAATTACGGATGAAACGACGGTAGAAATTAGCGAAGCCCAGAAAGCGCTGCAGCTCGACGCGTGACTTAGGAACGGGCCAATCAATGACAGCCTGGACCTTAGCGGGATCCATCTTAATGCCCTCAGCGGAAATAACGGAACCGAGAAAAGGGACAGAGGCGGCATGAAAAGTGCACTTCTCAGCCTTCACATAAAGACAGTTCTCCAAAGGCGCTGGAGGACGCGTCGCACGTGCTGAACATGAATCGAGAGAGACGGTGAAAAAATCAGGATATCGTCCATGTAAACGAAAACAAAAATGTTCAGCATGTCTCTCAGGACGTCGTTAACTAGTGCCTGAAAGACAGCTGGAGCGTTAACGAGGCCGAAAGGAAGAACCCGGTATTCAAAGTGCCCTAACGGAGTGTTAAACGCCGTCTTCCACTCGTCCCCCTCCCTGATGCGCACGAGATGGTAGGCGTTACGAAGGTCCAATTTGGTGAAAAACCTGGCTCCCTGCAGGATCTCGAAGGCTGAAGACATAAGAGGAAGCGGATAACGATTCTTAACTGTTATGTCATTCAGCCCTCGATAATCCACGCATGGGCGCAGGGACCCGTCCTTCTTCTGAACAAAAAGAACCCCGCGCCGGCGGGGAGGAGGAGGAGACTATGGTACCGGCGTCGAGCGAAACCGACAAATAATCCTCGAGAGCCTTACGTTCGGGAGCCGACAGAGAGTATAATCTACCCCGGGGGAGTAGTTCCCGGAAGGAGATCAATACTACAGTCATACGACCGGTGTGGAGGGAGAGAAGTGGCCTTGGAACGACTGAACACCGTGCGCAGATCGTGATACTCCTCCGGCACCCCTGTCAAATCGCCAGGCTCCTCCTGTGAAGAAGAAACAGAGGAAACAGGAGGGATAGCAGACATTAAACAGGTTACATGACAAGAAACATTCCAGGATAGGATAGTATTACTAGACCAATTAATAGAAGGGTTATGGCGCACTAGCCAGGGATGACCCAAAACAACAGGTGTAAAAGGTGAACGAAAAATTAAAAAAGAAATGGTTTCGCTATGATTACCAGAGACAGTGAGGGTTAAAGGCAGCGTCTCACGCTGAATCCTGGGGAGAGAACTACCATCTAAAGCGAACAAGGCCCTGGGCTCCCTAACTGTCTGAGAGGAATGTCATGTTCCCGAGCCCAGGTCTCGTCCATAAAACAGCCCTCCGCCCCAGAGTCTATCAAGGCACTGCAGGAAGCAGATGAACCGGGCCAGCGGAGATGGACCGGAAAGGTAGTGCGTGATCCAGAAGGAGAGGCCTGAGTAGTTGCGCTCACCAGTAGCCCTCCTCTTACTGATGAGCTCTGGCCTTTTACTGGACATGAGGTGACAAAATGACCAGCGGAGCCGCAGTAGAGACAGAGGCGATTGGTGATTCTCCGTTCCCTCTCCTTGGCCGAGATGCGAATACCCCCAGCTGCATAGGCTCAGCATCCGAGCCGGCGGAGGAGGGTGGCAGTGATGCGGCAGGTGGCAGTGATGTGGAGAGGGGAGCAACGGAGAACGTGAGCTCCTTTCCACGAGCTCGGCGACGAAGATCAAACCGTCGCTCTATGCGAATAGCGAGAGCTATTAAGGAGTCCAGACTGGAAGGAACCTCCCGGGAGAGGATCTCATCCTTAACCTCGACGTGGAGACCCTCCAGAAAACGAGCGAGCAAAGCCGGCTCGTTCCAGTCACTAGAGGCAGCGAGAGTGCGAAACTCAATAGAATAATCCGTTATGGATGTATTCCCCTGACATAGGGAAGACAGGGCCCTGGAAGCCTCCTCGCCAAAAACAGAACGGTCAAAAACCCGTATCATCTCCTCCTTAAAGTCCTGATACTGGTTAATACACTCAGCCCTCGCCTCCCAGACTGCCGTGCCCCACTCACGCGCCCGTCCGGTAAGGAGAGAAATGACGTAGGCGATGCGGGCTGCGCTCCTGGAGTAGGTGTTGGGCTGGAGAGAGAACACCACATCACACTGAGTGAGGAATGAGCGGCACTCAGTGGGCTCCCCAGAGTAACACGGCGGGTTGTTGATCCTGGGCTCCGGCGACTCGGAAACCCTGGAAGTGGGCGGTGGATCGAGGTGGAGTTGGTGAACCCGTCTTGTGAGGTCGGAGACTTGGACGGCCAGGGTCTCAACGGCATGTTGAGCAGCAGACAATTCCTCCTCGTGTCTGCCTAGCATCGCTCCCTGGATCTCGACGGCGGAGTGAAAAGGGTCCGGAGCCGCTGGGTCCATTCTTGGTCTGATTCTTCTGTTATGAACTGAGTGAAGACCCAAAAGCGGTTTTAACAGAAAACAGAGTTCTTTAATGAAAATACAGGAATGGCATAAATCCTTTTTCCAACGTTGTCAGCGGAACAAAAAGAACGTTCCTGGTAACAGATAGAATGTGTGTCAAGGCCCTGGTAACAGATAGAATGTGTGTCAAGGCCCTGGTAACAGATAGAATGTGTGTCAAGGCCCTGGTAACAGATATAATGTGTGTCAAGGCCCTGGTAACAGATAGAATGTGTTTCATGGCCCTGGTAACAGATATAATGTGTATCAAGGCCCTGGTAACAGATATAATGTGTTTCATGGCCCTTGTAACAGATATAATGTGTGTCAAGGCCCTGGTAACAGATAGAATGTGTGTCAAGGCCCTGGTAACAGATAGAATGTGTGTCAAGGCCCTGGTAACAGATAGAATATGTGTCAAGGCCCTGGTAACAGATAGAATGTGTGTCAAGGCCCTGGTAACAGATATAATGTGTGTCAAGGCCCTGGTAACAGATAGAATGTGTGTCAAGGCCCTGGTAACAGATAGAATGTGTGTCAAGGCCCTGGTAACAGATATAATGTGTGTCAAGGCCCTGGTAACAGATATAATGTGTGTCAAGGCCCTGGTAACAGATATATTGTGTGTCAAGGCACTGGTAACAGATAGAATGTGTGTCAAGGCCCTGGTAACAGATATAATGTGTGTCAAGGCCCTGGTAACAGATAGAATGTGTGTCAAGGCCCTGGTAACAGATAGAATGTGTGTCAAGAACCTGGTAACAGATAGAATGTGTGTCAAGGCCCTGGTAATGGATAGAATGTGTTTCATGGCCCTGGTAACAGATAGAATGTGTGTCAAGGCCCTGGTAACAGATAGAATGTGTGTCAAGGCCCTGGTAACAGATAGAATGTGTGTCAAGGCCCTGGTAACAGATAGAATGTGTGTCAAGGCCCTGGTAACAGATAGAATGTGTGTCAAGGCCCTGGTAACAGATAGAATGTGTGTCAAGGCCCTGGTAACAGATAGAATGTGTGTCAAGGCCCTGGTAACAGATAGAATGTGTGTCAAGGCCCTGGTAACAGATAAATGTGTCAAGGCCCTGGTAACAGATATAATGTGTGTCAAGGCCCTGGTAACAGATAGAATGTGTGTCAAGGCCCTGGTCAAGGCCCTGGTAACAGATAGAATGTGTGTCAAGGCCCTGGTAACAGATAGAATGTGTGTCAAGGCCCTGGTAATGGATAAAATGTGTTTCATGGCCCTTGTAACAGATATAATGTGTGTCAAGGCCCTGGTAACAGATAGAATGTGTGTCAAGGCCCTGGTAATGGATAGAATGTGTTTCATGGCCCTGGTAACAGATAGAATGTGTGTCAAGGCCCTGGTAACAGATAGAATGTGTGTCAAGGCCCTGGTAACAGATAGAATGTGTGTCAAGGCCCTGGTAACAGATAGAATGTGTGTCAAGGCCCTGGTAACAGATAGAATGTGTGTCAAGGCCCTGGTAACAGATAGAATGTGTGTCAAGGCCCTGGTAACAGATAGAATGTGTGTCAAGGCCCTGGTAACAGATAGAATGTGTGTCAAGGCCCTGGTAACAGATAGAATGTGTGTCAGATAGAAGTCAAGGCCCTGGTAACAGATAGAATGTGTGTCAAGGCCCTGGTAACAGATAGAATGTGTCAAGGCCCTGGTCATCAAGGCCCTGGTAACAGATATAATGTGTGTCAAGGCCCTGGTAACAGATAGAATGTGTGTCAAGGCCCTGGTAATGGATAGAATGTGTTTCATGGCCCTGGTAACAGATAGAATGTGTGTCAAGGCCCTGGTAACAGATATAATGTGTGTCAAGGCCCCTGTGTAACAGATATAATGTGTGTCAAGGCCCTGGTAACAGATATAATGTGTGTAACAGATAGAATGTGTGTCAAGGCCCTGGTAACAGATCAAGGCCCTGGTAAATGTGTGTCAAGGCCCTGGTAACAGATAGAATGTGTGTCAAGGCCCTGGTAACAGATAGAATGTGTGTCAAGGCCCTGGTAAAGATAGAATGTGTTTCAAGGCCCCAGATATAATGTGTGTCAAGGCCCTGGTAACAGATATAATGTGTGTCAAGGCCCTCAATGTGTGTCAAGGCCCTGGTAAAAGATAGAATGTGTGTCAAGGCCCTGGTAACAGATAGAATGTGTGTCAAGGCCCTGGTAACAGATAGAATGTGTGTCAAGGCCCTGGTAACAGATAGAATGTGTGTCAAGGCCCTGGTAACAGATATAATGTGTGTCAAGGCCCTGGTAACAGATAGAATGTGTGTCAAGGCCCTGGTAATGGATAGAATGTGTTTCAAGGCCCTGGTAACAGATAGAATGTGTGTCAAGGCCCTGGTAACAGATAGAATGTGTGTCAAGGCCCTGGATAGAATGTGTGTAGCCCTGGCCCTGTAACAGATATAATGTGTGTCAAGGCCCTGGTAACAGATATAATGTGTGTCAAGGCCCTGGTAACAGATATAATGTGTGTCAAGGCCCTGGTAACAGATATAATGTGTGTCAAGGCCCTGGTAACAGATAGAATGTGTGTCAAGGCCCTGGTAACAGATAGAATGTGTGTCAAGGCCCTGGTAACAGATAGAATGTGTGTCAAGGCCCTGGTAACAGATAGAATGTGTGTCAAGGCCCTGGTAACAGATAGAATGTGTGTCAAGGCCCTGGTAACAGATAGAATGTGTGTCAAGGCCCTGGTAACAGATAGAATGTGTGTCAAGGCCCTGGTAACAGATAGAATGTGTGTCAAGGCCCTGGTAATGGATAGAATGTGTTTCAAGGCCCTGGTAACAGATAGAATGTGTGTCAAGGCCCTGGTAATGTGTGTCAAGGCCCTGGTAACAGATAGAATGTGTGTCAAGGCCCTGGTAACAGATAGAATGTGTGTCAAGGCCCTGGTAACAGATAGAATGTGTGTCAAGGCCCTGGTAACAGATAGAATGTGTGTCAAGGATAGAATGTGTGGTCAAGGCCCTGGTAAAGATAGAATGTGTGTCAAGGCCCTGGTAACAGATAGAATGTGTTCAAGGCCCTGGTAACAGATAGAATGTGTGTCAAGGCCCTGGTAACAGATATAATGTGTGTCAAGGCCCTGGTAACAGATAGAATGTGTGTCAAGACCCTGTTAACAGATAGAATGTGTGTCAAGGCCCTGGTAACAGATAGAATGTGTGTCAAGGCCCTGGTAACAGATATAATGTGTGTCAAGGCCCTGGTAACAGATAGAATGTGTGTCAAGGCCCTGGTAACAGTAATGTGTCAAGGCCCTGGTAGATAGAATGTGTTTCAAGGCCCTGAATGTGTGTCAAGGTAACAGATAGAATGTGTGTCAAGAACCTGGTAACAGATATCATGTGTGTCAAGGCCCTGGTAATGGATAAAATGTGTTTCATGGCCCTTGTAACAGATATAATGTGTGTCAAGGCCCTGGTAACAGATAGAATGTGTGTCAAGGCCCTGGTAACAGATAGAATGTGTGTCAAGGCCCTGGTAACAGATAGAATGTGTGTCAAGGCCCTGGTAACAGATAGAATGTGTTGTCAAGGCCCTGGTAACAGATAGAATGTGTGTCAAGGCCCTGGTAACAGATAGAATGTGTGTCAAGGCCCTGGTAACAGATAGAATGTGTGTCAAGGCCCTGGTAACAGATATAATGTGTGTCAAGGCCCTGGTAACAGATAGAATGTGTGTCAAGGCCCTGGTAACAGATAGAATGTGTCAAGGCCCTGGTAACAGATAGAATGTGTGTCAAGGCCCTGGTAACAGATAGAATGTGTGTCAAGGCCCTGGTAACAGATATAATGTGTGTCAAGGCCCTGGTAATGGATAGAATGTGTGTCAAGGCCCTGGTAACAGATAGAATGTGTGTCAAGGCCCTGGTAACAGATAGAATGTGTGTCAAGGCCCTGGTAATGGATAGAATGTGTGTAGGCCCTGGTAACAGATATAATGTGTCAAGGCCCTGGTAACAGATAGAATGTGTGTCAAGGCCCTGGTAAAGATAGAATGTGTGTCAAGGCCCTGGTAACAGATAGAATGTGTGTCAAGGCCCTGGTAACAGATAGAATGTGTGTCAAGGCCCTGGTAACAGATATAATGTGTGTCAAGGCCCTGGTAACAGATATAATGTGTGTCAAGGCCCTGGTAACAGATAGAATGTGTGTCAAGGCCCTGGTAACAGATAGAATGTGTGTCAAGGCCCTGGTAATGGATAGAATGTGTTTCAAGGCCCTGGTAACAGATAGAATGTGTGTCAAGGCCCTGGTAACAGATAGAATGTGTGTCAAGGCCCTGGTAATGGATAGAATGTGTGTCCTGGTAATGGATAGAATGTGTGTCAAGGCCCTGGTAACAGATATAATGTGTGTCAAGGCCCTGGTAACAGATATAATGTGTGTCAAGGCCCTGGTAACAGATATAATGTGTGTCAAGGCCCTGGTAACAGATTGAATGTGTGTCAAGGCCCTGGTAACAGATAGAATGTGTGTCAAGGCCCTGGTAATGGATAGAATGTGTGTCAAGGCCCTGGTAACAGATAGAATGTGTGTCAAGGCCCTGGTAAAGATAGAATGTGTTTCAAGGCCCTGGTAATGTGTGTCAAGCCCTGGTAGAATGTGTGTCAAGGCCCTGGTAACAGATAACAGTTTCAAGGCCCTGGTAACAGATAGAATGTGTGTCAAGGCCCTGGTAACAGATAGAATGTGTGTCAAGGCCCTGGTAAATAGATAAATGTGTGCCCTGGTAATGGATAGAATGTGTCAAGGCCCTGGTAACAGATAGAATGTGTGTCAAGGCCCTGGTAATGGATATAATGGTAACAGATAGAATGTGTGTCAAGGCCCTGGTAATGGATAGAATGTGTGTCAAGGCCCTGGTAACAGATATAATGTGTGTCAAGGCCCTGGTAACAGATAGAATGTGTGTCAAGGCCCTGGTAACAGATAGAATGTGTGTCAAGGCCCTGGTAATGGATAGAATGTGTTTCAAGGCCCTGGTAACAGATAGAATGTGTGTCAAGAACCTGGTAACAGATATCATGTGTGTCAAGGCCCTGGTAATGGATAGAATGTGTTTCATGGCCCTGGTAACAGATAGAATGTGTGTCAAGGCCCTGGTAATGGATAGAATGTGTTTCATGGCCCTGGTAACAGATAGAATGTGTGTCAAGGCCCTGGATAATGTGTTTCAAGATAATATAACAATGTGTGTCAAGGCCCTGGTAACAGATAGAATGTGTGTCAAGGCCCTGGTAACAGATAGAATGTGTGTCAAGGCCCTGGTAAACAGAATGAGGCCCTGGTAACAGATAGAATGTGTGTCAAGGCCCTGGTAATGGATAGAATGTGTTTCAAGGCCCTGGTAACAGATAGAATGTGTGTCAAGGCCCTGGTAACAGATAGAATGTGTGTCAAGGCCCTGGTAACAGATATAATGTGTGTCAAGGCCCTGGTAACAGATAGAATGTGTGTCAAGGCCCTGGTAACAGATAGAATGTGTGTCAAGGCCCTGGTAATGGATAGAATGTGTTTCAAGGCCCTGGTAACAGATAGAATGTGTGTCAAGGCCCTGGTAACAGATATAATGTGTGTCAAGGCCCTGGTAACAGATATAATGTGTGTCAAGGCCCTGGTAACAGATAGAATGTGTGTCAAGGCCCTGGTAACAGATAGAATGTGTGTCAAGGCCCTGGTAACAGATAGAATGTGTGTCAAGGCCCTGGTAACAGATAGAATGTGTGTCAAGGCCCTGGTAACAGATAGAATGTGTGTCAAGGCCCTGGTAATTGATAGAATGTGTGTCAAGACCCTGGTAACAGATAGAATATGTGTCAAGGCCCTGGTAACAGATAGAATGTGTGTCAAGGCCCTGGTAATGGATAGAATGTGTTTCAAGGCCCTGGTAACAGATAGAATGTGTGTCAAGGCCCTGGTAACAGATAGAATGTGTGTCAAGGCCCTGGTAACAGATAGAATGTGTGTCAAGGCCCTGGTAAAGGATAGAATGTGTTTCAAGGCCCTGGTAACAGATAGAATGTGTGTCAAGGCCCTGGTAACAGATAGAATGTGTCAAGGCCCTGGTAACAGATAGAATGTGTGTCAAGGCCCTGGTAACAGATAGAATGTGTGTCAAGGCCCTGGTAACAGATAGAATGTGTGTCAAGGCCCTGGTAACAGATAGAATGTGTGTCAAGGCCCTGGTAACAGATAGAATGTGTGTCAAGGCCCTGGTAACAGATAGAATGTGTGTCAAGGCCCTGGTAACAGATAGAATGTGTGTCAAGGCCCTGGTAATGGATAGAATGTGTTTCAAGGCCCTGGTAACAGATAGAATGTGTGTCAAGAACCTGGTAACAGATATCATGTGTGTCAAGGCCCTGGTAATGGATAAAATGTGTTTCATGGCCCTGGTAACAGATATAATGTGTGTCAAGGCCCTGGTAACAGATAGAATGTGTGTCAAGGCCCTGGTAATGGATAGAAAGGCCCTGGTAACAGATAGAATGTGTGTCAAGGCCCTGGAAACAGATAGAATGTGTGTCAAGGCCCTGGTAACAGATAGAATGTGTGTCAAGGCCCTGGTAACAGATAGAATGTGTGTCAAGGCCCTGGTAACAGATATAATGCCCTGTGTCAAGGCCCTGGTAACAGATATCATGTGTGTCAAGGCCCTGGTAACAGATAGAATGTGTGTCAAGGCCCTGGTAACAGATAGAATGTGTGTCAAGGCCCTGGTAAATGATAGAATGTGTGTCAAGGCCCTGGTAACAGATAGAATGTGTGTCAAGGCCCTGGTAACAGATAGTAATGTGTGTCAAGGCCCTGGTAACAGATAGAATGTGTGTCAAGGCCCTGGTAACAGATAGAATGTGTGTCAAGGCCCTGGATAATGGATAGAATGTGTGTCAAGGCCCTGGTAACAGATAGAATGTGTGTCAAGGCCCTGGTAACAGATATAATGTGTGTCAAGGCCCTGGTAATGGATAGAATGTGTTTCATGGCCCTGGTAACAGATATAATGTGTGTCAAGGCCCTGGTAACAGATATAATGTGTCAAGGTGGATAATGTGTGTCAAGGCCCTGGTAACAGATATAATGTGTGTCAAGGCCCTGGTAAAAGATATAATGTGTGTCAAGGCCCTGGTAACAGATAGAATGTGTGTCAAGGCCCTGGTAACAGATAGAATGTGTGTCAAGGCCCTGGTAACAGATAGAATGTGTGTCAAGGCCCTGGTAACAGATAGAATGTGTGTCAAGGCCCTGGTAATGGATAATGGCCCTGGTAACAGATAGAATGTGTGTCAAGGCCCTGGTAACAGATAGAATGTGTGTCAAGGCCCTGGTAACAGATATAATGTGTGTCAAGGCCCTGGTAACAGATAGAATGTGTGTCAAGGCCCTGGTAATGGATAGAATGTGTTTCAAGGCCCTGGTAACAGATAGAATGTGTGTCAAGGCCCTGGTAACAGATAGAATGTGTGTCAAGGCCCTGGAAATGGATAGAAAGGCCCTGGTAACAGATAGAATGTGTGTCAAGGCCCTGGTAACAGATAGAATGTGTGTCAAGGCCCTGGTAACAGATAGAATGTGTGTCAAGGCCCTGGTAACAGATAGAATGTGTGTCAAGGCCCTGGTAACAGATAGAATGTGTGTCAAGGCCCTGGTAACAGATAGAATGTGTGTCAAGGCCCTGGTAACAGATAGAATGTGTGTCAAGGCCCTGTAACAATGTGTGTCAAGGCCCTGGTAACAGATAGAATGTGTGTCAAGGCCCTGGTAACAGATAGAATGTGTGTCAAGGCCCTGGTAACAGATAGAATGTGTGTCAAGGCCCTGGTAACAGATAGAATGTGTGTCAAGGCCCTGGTAATGGATAGAATGTGTTTCATGGCCCTGGTAACAGATAGAATGTGTGTCAAGGCCCTGGTAACAGATAGAATGTGTGTCAAGGCCCTGGTAACAGATAGAATGTGTGTCAAGGCCCTGGTAACAGATAGAATGTGTGTCAAGGCCCTGGTAACAGATAGAATGTGTGTCAAGGCCCTGGTAACAGATAGAATGTGTGTCAAGGCCCTGGTAACAGATAGAATGTGTGTCAAGGCCCTGGTAACAGATAGAATGTGTGTCAAGGCCCTGGTAACAGATAGAATGTGTGTCAAGGCCCTGGTAACAGATAGAATGTGTGTCAAGGCCCTGGTAACAGATAGAATGTGTGTCAAGGCCCTGGTAACAGATAGAATGTGTGTCAAGGCCCTGGTAACAGATAGAATGTGTGTCAAGGCCCTGGTAACAGATAGAATGTGTGTCAAGGCCCTGGTAACAGATAGAATGTGTGTCAAGGCCCTGGTAACAGATAGAATGTGTGTCAAGGCCCTGGTAACAGATAGAATGTGTGTCAAGGCCCTGGTAATGGATAGAATGTGTTTCAAGGCCCTGGTAACAGATAGAATGTGTGTCAAGAACCTGGTAACAGATATCATGTGTGTCAAGGCCCTGGTAACAGATAGAATGTGTGTCAAGGCCCTGGTAACAGATAGAATGTGTGTCAAGGCCCTGGTAACAGATATAGTGTGTGTCTAGGCCCTGGTAACAGATAGAATGTGTGTCAAGGCCCTGGTAACAGATAGAATGTGTGTCAAGGCCCTGGTAACAGATAGAATGTGTGTCAAGGCCCTGGTAATGGATAGAATGTGTTTCAAGGCCCTGGTAACAGATAGAATGTGTGTCAAGGCCCTGGTAACAGATGTGTGTCAAGGCCCTGGTAATGGATAAAATGTGTCAAGGCCCTGGTAACAGATATAATGTGTGTCAAGGCCCTGGTAACAGATAGAATGTGTGTCAAGGCCCTGGTAATGGATAGAATGTGTTTCATGGCCCTGGTAACAGATAGAATGTGTGTCAAGGCCCTGGTAACAGATAGAATGTGTGTCAAGGCCCTGGTAAAAGATATAATGTGTGTCAAGGCCCTGGTAACAGATATAATGTGTGTCAAGGCCCTGGTAACAGATAGAATGTGTGTCAAGGCCCTGGTAACAGATATAATGTGTGTCAAGGCCCTGGTAACAGATATAATGTGTGTCAAGGCCCTGGTAACAGATAGAATGTGTGTCAAGGCCCTGGTAACAGATGGTAGTAACAGATGAATGTGTTCATGGCCCTGGTAACAGATAGAATGTGTGTCAAGGCCCTGGTAACAGATATAATGTGTGTCAAGGCCCTGGTAACAGATAGAATGTGTGTCAAGGCCCTGGTAACAGATAGAATGTGTGTCAAGGCCCTGGTAACAGATAGAATGTGTGTCAAGGCCCTGGTAACAGATAGAATGTGTGTCAAGGCCCTGGAAATGGATAGAATGTGTTTCATGGCCCTGGTAACAGATATAATGTGTGTCAAGGCCCTGGTAACAGATATAATGTGTGTCAAGGCCCTGGTAAAAGATATAATGTGTGTCAAGGCCCTGGTAACAGATAGAATGTGTGTCAAGGCCCTGGTAATGGATAGAATGTGTGTCAAGGCCCTGGTAACAGATAGAATGTGTGTCAAGGCCCTGGTAACAGATAGAATGTGTGTCAAGGCCCTGGTAACAGATAGAATGTGTGTCAAGGCCCTGGTAACAGATAGAATGTGTGTCAAGGCCCTGGTAACAGATAGAATGTGTGTCAAGGCCCTGGTAACAGATAGAATGTGTGTCAAGGCCCTGGTAACAGATAGAATGTGTTTCAAGGCCCTGGTAACAGATAGAATGTGTGTCAAGGCCCTGGTAACAGATAGAATGTGTGTCAAGGCCCTGGTAACAGATAGAATGTGTGTCAAGGCCCTGGTAATGGATAGAATGTGTTTCAAGGCCCTGGTAACAGATAGAATGTGTGTCAAGAACCTGGTAACAGATATCATGTGTGTCAAGGCCCTGGTAACAGATAGAATGTGTGTCAAGGCCCTGGTAACAGATAGAATGTGTGTCAAGGCCCTGGTAACAGATATAATGTGTGTCAAGGCCCTGGTAACAGATAGAATGTGTGTCAAGGCCCTGGTAACAGATAGAATGTGTGTCAAGGCCCTGGTAACAGATAGAATGTGTGTCAAGGCCCTGGTAATGGATAGAATGTGTTTCAAGGCCCTGGTAACAGATAGAATGTGTGTCAAGGCCCTGGTAACAGATATCAAGGCCCTGGTGTGTCAAGGCCCTGGTAACAGATAGAATGTGTTTCAAGGCCCTGGTAACAGATAGAATGTGTGTCAAGGCCCTGGTAACTGATAGAATGTGTGTCAAGGCCCTGGTAATGGATGAATGTGTTTCAAGGCCCTGGTAACAGATAGAATGTGTGTCAAGGCCCTGGTAACAGATAGAATGTGTGTCAAGGCCCTGGTAACAGATAGAATGTGTGTCAAGGCCCTGGTAATGGATAAATGTGTGTCAAGGCCCTGGTAACAGATAGAATCAAGGCCCTGGTAACAGATAGAATGTGTCAAGGCCCTGGTAACAGATAGAATGTGTGTCAAGGCCCTGGTAACAGATAGAATGTGTGTCAAGGCCCTGGTAACAGATAGAATGTGTGTCAAGGCCCTGGTAACAGATAGAATGTGTGTCAAGGCCCTGGTAACAGATAGAATGTGTGTCAAGGCCCTGGTAACAGATAGAATGTGTGTCAAGGCCCTGGTAACAGATAGAATGTGTGTCAAGGCCCTGGTAACAGATAGAATGTGTGTCAAGGCCCTGGTAACAGATAGAATGTGTGTCAAGGCCCTGGTAACAGATAGAATGTGTGTCAAGGCCCTGGTAACAGATAGAATGTGTGTCAAGGCCCTGGTAACAGATAGAATGTGTGTCAAGGCCCTGGTAACAGATAGAATGTGTGTCAAGGCCCTGGTAACAGATATAATGTGTGTCAAGGCCCTGGTAAAGATAGAATGTCAAGGCCCTGGTAACAGATAGAATGTGTGTCAAGGCCCTGGTAACAGATAGAATGTGTGTCAAGGCCCTGGTAACAGATAGAATGTGTGTCAAGGCCCTGGTAACAGATAGAATGTGTGTCAAGGCCCTGGTAACAGATAGAATGTGTGTCAAGGCCCTGGTAACAGATAGAATGTGTGTCAAGGCCCTGGTAACAGATAGAATGTGTGTCAAGGCCCTGGTAACAGATAGAATGTGTGTCAAGGCCCTGGTAACAGATAGAATGTGTGTCAAGGCCCTGGTAACAGATAGAATGTGTTTCAAGGCCCTGGTAACAGATAGAATGTGTGTCAAGGCCCTGGTAACAGATAGAATGTGTGTCAAGGCCCTGGTAACAGATAGAATGTGTGTCAAGGCCCTGGTAACAGATAGAAATGTGTCAAGGCCCTGGTAACAGATAGAATGTGTGTCAAGGCCCTGGTAACAGATAGAATGTGTGTCAAGGCCCTGGTAACAGATAGAATGTGTGTCAAGGCCCTGGTAACAGATAGAATGTGTGTCAAGGCCCTGGTAATGGATAGAATGTGTGTCAAGGCCCTGGTAACAGATAGAATGTGTGTCAAGGCCCTGGTAACAGATAATGTGTGTCAAGGCCCTGGTAACAGATAGAATGTGTGTCAAGGCCCTGGTAACAGATATAATGTGTGTCAAGGCCCTGGTAACAGATAGAATGTGTGTCAAGGCCCTGGTAATGGATAGAATGTGTTTCAAGGCCCTGGTAACAGATAGAATGTGTGTCAAGGCCCTGGTAACAGATATCATGTGTGTCAAGGCCCTGGTAATGGATAGAATGTGTTTCATGGCCCTGGTAACAGATATAATGTGTGTCAAGGCCCTGGTAACAGATAGAATGTGTGGTCAAATGGTAATGGAGAATGTGTGTCAAGGCCCTGGTAACAGATAGAATGTGTGTCAAGGCCCTGGTAACAGATAGAATGTGTGTCAAGGCCCTGGTAACAGATAAATGTGTGTCAAGGCCCTGGTAACAGATATAATGTGTGTCAAGGCCCTGGTAACAGATATAATGTGTGTCAAGGCCCTGGTAACAGATAGAATGTGTGTCAAGGCCCTGGTAACAGATAGAATGTGTGTCAAGGCCCTGGTAACAGATAGAATGTGTGTCAAGGCCCTGGTAACAGATAGAATGTGTGTCAAGGCCCTGGTAACAGATAGAATGTGTGTCAAGGCCCTGGTAACAGATAGAATGTGTGTCAAGGCCCTGGTAACAGATAGAATGTGTGTCAAGGCCCTGGTAACAGATAGAATGTGTGTCAAGGCCCTGGTAACAGATAGAATGTGTGTCAAGGCCCTGGTAACAGATAGAATGTGTGTCAAGGCCCTGGTAACAGATAGAAATGCCCTGGTAACAGATAGAATGTGTGTCAAGGCCCTGGTAACAGATATAATGTGTGTCAAGGCCCAGATATAATGTGTGTCAAGGCCCTGGTCAAGGCCCTGGTAACAGATATCATGTGTGTCAAGGCCCTGGTAATGGATAGAATGTGTGTCAAGGCCCTGGTAACAGATAGAATGTGTGTCAAGGCCCTGGTAACAGATAGAATGTGTGTCAAGGCCCTGGTAACAGATAGAATGTGTGTCAAGGCCCTGGTAACAGATAGAATGTGTGTCAAGGCCCTGGTAACAGATAGAATGTGTGTCAAGGCCCTGGTAACAGATAGAATGTGTGTCAAGGCCCTGGTAACAGATAGAATGTGTGTCAAGGCCCTGGTAACAGATAGAATGTGTGTCAAGGCCCTGGTAACAGATATAATGTGTGTCAAGGCCCTGGTAACAGATAGAATGTGTGTCAAGGCCCTGGTAACAGATAGAATGTGTGTCAAGGCCCTGGTAACAGATAGAATGTGTGTCAAGGCCCTGGTAACAGATAGAATGTGTGTCAAGGCCCTGGTAACAGATAGAATGTGTGTCAAGGCCCTGGTAACAGATAGAATGTGTGTCAAGGCCCTGGTAACAGATAGAATGTGTGTCAAGGCCCTGGTAACAGATAGAATGTGTGTCAAGGCCCTGGTAACAGATAGAATGTGTGTCAAGGCCCTGGTAATGGATAGAATGTGTTTCAAGGCCCTGGTAACAGATAGAATGTGTGTCAATAGAATGTGTGTCAAGGCCCTGGTAACAGATATCATGTGTGTCAAGGCCCTGGTAACAGATAGAATGTGTTTCATGGCCCTGGTAACAGATATAATGTGTGTCAAGGCCCTGGTAACAGATAGAATGTGTGTCAAGGCCCTGGTAATGGATAGAATGTGTTTCATGGCCCTGGTAACAGATAGAATGTGTGTCAAGGCCCTGGTAACAGATAGAATGTGTGTCAAGGCCCTGGTAACAGATAGAATGTGTGTCAAGGCCCTGGTAATGGATAGAATGTGTGTCAAGGCCCTGGTAACAGATATAATGTGTGTCAAGGCCCTGGTAACAGATATCATGTGTGTCAAGGCCCTGGTAACAGATAGAATGTGTGTCAAGGCCCTGGTAACAGATAGAATGTGTGTCAAGGCCCTGGTAACAGATAGAATGTGTGTCAAGGCCCTGGTAACAGATAGAATGTGTGTCAAGGCCCTGGTAACAGATAGAATGTGTGTCAAGGCCCTGGTAATGGATAGAATGTGTGTCAAGGCCCTGGTAACAGATAGAATGTGTGTCAAGGCCCTGGTAACAGATAGAATGTGTGTCAAGGCCCTGGTAACAGATAGAATGTGTGTCAAGGCCCTGGTAACAGATAGAATGTGTGTCAAGGCCCTGGTAACAGATAGAATGTGTGTCAAGGCCCTGGTAACAGATAGAATGTGTGTCAAGGCCCTGGTAACAGATAGAATGTGTGTCAAGGCCCTGGTAACAGATAGAATGTGTGTCAAGGTGTAACAGATATAATGTGTGTCAAGGCCCTGGTAACAGATAGAATGTGTGTCAAGGCCCTGGTAATGGATAGAATGTGTTTCAAGGCCCTGGTAACAGATAGAATGTGTGTCAAGAAACTGGTAACAGATAGAATGTGTGTCAAGGCCCTGGTAACAGATAGAATCAAGGCCCTGGTAACAGATAGAATGTGTGTCAAGGCCCTGGTAACAGATATAATGTGTGTCAAGGCCCTGGTAACAGATAGAATGTGTGTCAAGGCCCTGGTAACAGATAGAATGTGTGTCAAGGCCCTGGTAACAGATAGAATGTGTGTCAAGGCCCTGGTAACAGATAGAATGTGTGTCAAGGCCCTGCCCTGTAATTGATAGAATGTGTGTCAAGGCCCTGGTAACAGATAGAATGTGTGTCAAGGCCCTGGTAACAGATAGAATGTGTGTCAAGGCCCTGGTAACAGATAGAATGTGTGTCAAGGCCCTGGTAACAGATAGAATGTGTGTCAAGGCCCTGGTAACAGATAGAATGTGTGTCAAGGCCCTGGTAACAGATAGATGTGTGTCAAGGCCCTGTCAATGGTCCCTGGTAACAGATAGAATGTGTGTCAAGGCCCTGGTAACAGATATAATGTGTGTCAAGGCCCTGGTAACAGATAGAATGTGTGTCAAGGCCCTGGTAACAGATAGAATGTGTGTCAAGGCCCTGGTAACAGATAGAATGTGTGTCAAGGCCCTGGTAATGGATAGAATGTGTTTCAAGGCCCTGGTAACAGATAGAATGTGTGTCAAGAACCTGGTAACAGATATCATGTGTGTCAAGGCCCTGGTAATGGATAAAATGTGTTTCAAGGCCCTGGTAACAGATATAATGTGTGTCAAGGCCCTGGTAACAGATAGAATGTGTGTCAAGGCCATGGTAGAATATGGCCCTGGAATGTGTGTCAAGGCCCTGGTAACAGATAGAATGTGTGTCAAGGCCCTGGTAACAGATAGAATGTGTGTCAAGGCCCTGGTAACAGATATAATGTGTGTCAAGGCCCTGGTAACAGATAGAATGTGTGTCAAGGCCCTGGTAACAGATATAATGTGTGTCAAGGCCCTGGTAACAGATATAATGTGTGTCAAGGCCCTGGTAAAAGATATAATGTGTGTCAAGGCCCTGGTAACAGATAGAATGTGTGTCAAGGCCCTGGTAACAGATAGAATGTGTCAAGGCCCTGGTAACAGATAGAATGTGTGTCAAGGCCCTGGTAATGTGTGTCAAGGCCCTGGTAACAGATAGAATGTGTGTCAAGTCCCTGGTAACAGATAGAATGTGTGTCAAGGCCCTGGTAACAGATAGAATGTGTGTCAAGGCCCTGGTAACAGATAGAATGTGTGTCAAGGCCCTGGTAACAGATAGAATGTGTGTCAAGGCCCTGGTAACAGATACAGATAATGTGTGTCAAGGCCCTGGTAACAGATAGAATGTGTGTCAAGGCCCTGGTAACAGATAGAATGTGTGTCAAGGCCCTGGTAACAGATGTGTCAAGGCCCTGGTGATAGAATGTGTGTCAAGGCCCTGGTAACAGATAGAATGTGTGTCAAGGCCCTGGTAACAGATAGAATGTGTGTCAAGTCCCTGGTAACAGATAGAATGTGTGTCAAGGCCCTGGTAACAGATAGAATGTGTGTCAAGGCCCTGGTAACAGATTGATAGAATGTGTGTCAAGGCCCTGGTAACAGATAGAATGTGTGTCAAGGCCCTGGTAACAGATAGAATGTGTGTCAAGGCCCTGGTAACAGATTGAATGTGTGTCAAGGCCCTGGTAACAGATAGAATGTGTGTCAAGGCCCTGGTAACAGATAGAATGTGTGTCAAGGCCCTGGTAACAGATAGAATGTGTGTCAAGGCCCTGGTAATCAAGGCCCTGGTAACAGATAGAATGTGTGTCAAGGCCCTGGTAACAGATAGAATGTGTGTCAAGGCCCTGGTAACAGATAGAATGTGTGTCAAGGCCCTGGTAACAGATAGAATGAGTGTCAAGGCCCTGGTAACAGAAATGTGTGTCAAGGCCCTGGTAACAGATAGAATGTGTGTCAAGGCCCTGGTAACAGATAGAATGTGTGTCAAGGCCCTGGTAATGGATAGAATGTGTTTCAAGGCCCCCAAGGCCCTGGTAACAGATAGAATGTGTGTCAAGGCCCTGGTAACAGATAGAATGTGTGTCAAGGCCCTGGTAACAGATAGAATGTGTGTCAAGGCCCTGGTAACAGATATAATGTGTGTCAAGGCCCTGGTAACAGATAGAATGTGTGTCAAGGCCCTGGTAATGGATTGAATGTGTTTCATGGCCCTGGTAACAGATAGAATGTGTGTCAAGGCCCTGGTAACAGATAGAATGTGTGTCAAGGCCCTGGTAACAGATAGAATGTGTGTCAAGGCCCTGGTAACAGATAGAATGTGTGTCAAGGCCCTGGTAACAGATATAATGTGTGTCAAGGCCCTGGTAACAGATAGAATGTGTGTCAAGGCCCTGGTAACAGATAGAATGTGTGTCAAGGCCCTGGTAACAGATAATGTGTGTCAAGGCCCTGGTAACAGATAGAATGTGTGTCAAGGCCCTGGTAACAGATAGAATGTGTGTCAAGGCCCTGGTAACAGATAGAATGTGTGTCAAGGCCCTGGTAATGGATAGAATGTGTGTCAAGGCCCTGGATAGAATGTGTTTCAAGGCCCTGGTAACAGATAGAATGTGTGTCAAGCCCTGGTAACAGATAGAATGTGTGTCAAGGCCCTGGTAACAGATAGAATGTGCCCTGGTAACAGATAGAATGTGTGTCAAGGCCCTGGTAACAGATAGAATGTGTGAGGCCCTGGTAACAGATAGAATGTGTGTCAAGGCCCTGGTAACAGATAGAATGTGTGTCAAGGCCCTGGTAACAGATAGAATGTGTGTCAAGGCCCTGGTAAAGATAGATCATGTGTGTCAAGGCCCTGGTAACAGATAGAATGTGTGTCAAGGCCCTGGTAACAGATAGAATGTGTGTCAAGGCCCTGGTAACAGATAGAATGTGTGTCAAGGCCCTGGTAACAGATAGAATGTGTGTCAAGGCCCTGGTAACAGATAGAATGTGTGTCAAGGCCCTGGTAACAGATATAATGTGTGTCAAGGCCCTGGTAACAGATATAATGTGTGTCAAGGCCCTGGTAACAGATAGAATGTGTGTCAAGGCCCTGGTAATGGATAGAATGTGTCAAGGCCCTGGTAACAGATAGAATGTGTGGCCCTGGTAACAGATAGAATGTGTGTCAAGGCCCTGGTAACAGATAGAATGCCCTGTGATCAATGTGTGGCCCTGGTAACAGATAGAATGTGTGTCAAGGCCCTGGTAACAGATAGAATGTGTGTCAAGGCCCTGGTAACAGATAGAATGTGTGTCAAGGCCCTGGTAACAGATAGAATGTGTGTCAAGGCCCTGGTAACAGATAGAATGTGTGTCAAGGCCCTGGTAACAAGATAGAATGTGTGTCAAGGCCCTGGTAACAGATAGAATGTGTGTCAAGGCCCTGGTAACAGATAGAATGTGTGTCAAGGCCCTGGTAACAGATAGAATGTGTGTCAAGGCCCTGGTAACAGATAGAATGTGTGTCAAGGCCCTGGTAACAGATAGAATGAATGTGTCAAGGCCCTGGTAACAGATATGTGTGTCAAGGCCCTGTGATAGAATGTTCAAGGCCCTGGTAACAGATAGAATGTGTGTCAAGTCAAGGCCCTGGTAACAGATAGAATGTGTGTCAAGGCCCTGGTAATGGATAGAATGTGTGTCAAGGCCCTGGTAACAGATATAATGTGTGTCAAGGCCCTGGTAACAGATAGAATGTGTGTCAAGGCCCTGGTAACAGAATCATGGCCCTGGTAACAGATGAATGTGTGTCAAGGCCCTGGTAACAGATAGAATGTGTGTCAAGGCCCTGGTAACAGATATAATGTGTGTCAAGGCCCTGGTAACAGATATAATGTGTGTCAAGGCCCTGGTAACAGATATAATGTGTGTCAAGGCCCTGGTAACAGATATAATGTGTGTCAAGGCCCTGGTAACAGATAGAATGTGTGTCAAGGCCCTGGTAACAGATAGAATGTGTGTCAAGGCCCTGGTAATGTCAAGGCCCTGGTAATGCAGATAGATGTGTGGCCCTGGTCAGATAGAATGTGTGTCAAGGCCCTGGTAACAGATAGAATGTGTGTCAAGGCCCTGGTAACAGATAGAATGTGTGTCAAGGCCCTGGTAACAGATAGAATGTGTGTCAAGGCCCTGGTAACAGATAGAATGTGTGTCAAGGCCCTGGTAACAGATAGAATGTGTGTCAAGGCCCTGGTAACAGATAGAATGTGTGTCAAGGCCCTGGTAACAGATAGAATGTGTGTCAAGGCCCTGGTAACAGATATAATGTGTGTCAAGGCCCTGGTAACAGATATAATGTGTGTCAAGGCCCTGGTAACAGATAGAATGTGTGTCAAGGCCCTGGTAACAGATAGAATGTGTGTCAAGGCCCTGGTAACAGATAGAATGTGTGTCAAGGCCCTGGTAACAGATAGAATGTGTGTCAAGGCCCTGGTAACAGATAGAATGTGTGTCAAGGCCCTGGTAACAGATAGAATGTGTGTCAAGGCCCTGGTAATTGATAGAATGTGTGTCAAGACCCTGGTAACAGATAGAATATGTGTCAAGGCCCTGGTAACAGATAGAATGTGTGTCAAGGCCCTGGTAATGGATAGAATGTGTTTCATGGCCCTGGTAACAGATAGAATGTGTGTCAAGGCCCTGGTAACAGATATAATGTGTGTCAAGGCCCTGGTAACAGATAGAATGTGTGTCAAGGCCCTGGTAATGGATAGAATGTGTGTCAAGGCCCTGGTAACAGATAGAATGTGTGTCAAGGCCCTGGTAACAGATAATGTGTGTCAAGGCCCTGGTAACAGATAGAATGTGTGTCAAGGCCCTGGTAACAGATAGAATGTGTGTCAAGGCCCTGGTAACAGATATAATGTGTGTCAAGGCCCTGGTAACAGATAGAATGTGTGTCAAGGCCCTGGTAACAGATAGAATGTGTGTCAAGGCCCTGGTAACAGATAGAATGTGTGTCAAGGCCCTGGTAATGGATAGAATGTGTTTCAAGGCCCTGGTAACAGATAGAATGTGTGTCAAGAACCTGGTAACAGATATCATGTGTGTCAAGGCCCTGGTAATGGATAAAATGTGTTTCATGGCCCTTGTAACAGATATAATGTGTGTCAAGGCCCTGGTAACAGATAGAATGTGTGTCAAGGCCATGGTAATGGATTGAATGTGTTTCATGGCCCTGGTAACAGATAGAATGTGTGTCAAGGCCCTGGTAACAGATAGAATGTGTGTCAAGGCCCTGGTAACAGATAGAATGTGTGTCAAGGCCCTGGTAACAGATAGAATGTGTGTCAAGGCCCTGGTAACAGATATAATGTGTGTCAAGGCCCTGGTAACAGATAGAATGTGTGTCAAGGCCCTGGTAACAGATAGAATGTGTGTCAAGGCCCTGGTAACAGATAGAATGTGTGTCAAGGCCCTGGTAACAGATAGAATGTGTGTCAAGGCCCTGGTAATGTGTGTCAAGGCCCTGGTAACAGATATAATGTGTGTCAAGGCCCTGGTAATGGATAGAATGTGTGTCAAGGCCCTGGTAACAGATATAATGTGTGTCAAGGCCCTGGTAACAGATAGAATGTGTGTCAAGGCCCTGGTAACAGATAGAATGTGTGTCAAGGCCCTGGTAACAGATAGAATGTGTGTCAAGGCCCTGGTAACAGATAGAATGTGTGTCAAGGCCCTGGTAACAGATAGAATGTGTGTCAAGGCCCTGGTAACAGATAGAATGTGTGTCAAGGCCCTGGTAATGGATAGAATGTGTTTCATGGCCCTGGTAACAGATATAATGTGTGTCAAGGCCCTGGTAACAGATATAATGTGTGTCAAGGCCCTGGTAACAGATAGAATGTGTGTCAAGGCCCTGGTAACAGATAGAATGTGTGTCAAGGCCCTGGTAACAGATAGAATGTGTGTCAAGGCCCTGGTAATGGATAGAATGTGTGTCAAGGCCCTGGTAACAGATATAATGTGTGTCAAGGCCCTGGTAACAGATATAATGTGTGTCAAGGCCCTGGTAACAGATAGAATGTGTGTCAAGGCCCTGGTAACAGATAGAATGTGTGTCAAGGCCCTGGTAATGGATAGAATGTGTTTCATGGCCCTGGTAACAGATATAATGTGTGTCAAGGCCCTGGTGTCAAGGCCCTGGTAACAGATAGAATGTGTGTCAAGGCCCTGGTAACAGATATAATGTGTGTCAAGGCCCTGGTAACAGATAGAATGTGTGTCAAGGCCCTGGTAACAGATAGAATGTGTGTCAAGGCCCTGGTAACAGATAGAATGTGTGTCAAGGCCCTGGTAACAGATAGAATGTGTGTCAAGGCCCTGGTAATGGATAGAATCAAGGCCCTGGTAACAGATATAATGTGTGTCAAGGCCCTGGTAACAGATAGAATGTGTGTCAAGGCCCTGGTAATGGATATAATGTGTTTCATGGCCCTGGTAACAGATAGAATGTGTGTCAAGGCCCTGGTAACAGATAGAATGTGTGTCAAGGCCCTGGTAACAGATAGAATGTGTGTCAAGGCCCTGGTAACAGATAGAATGTGTGTCAAGGCCCTGGTAACAGATAGAATGTGTGTCAAGGCCCTGGTAACAGATATAATGTGTGTCAAGGCCCTGGTAACAGATATAATGTGTGTCAAGGCCCTGGTAACAGATAGAATGTGTGTCAAGGCCCTGGTAACAGATAGAATGTGTGTCAAGGCCCTGGTAACAATGTGTGTCAAGGCCCTGGTAACAGATAGAATGTGTGTCAAGGCCCTGGTAACAGATAGAATGTGTGTCAAGGCCCTGGTAACAGATAGAATGTGTGTCAAGGCCCTGGTAACAGATAGAATGTGTGTCAAGGCCCTGGTAACAGATAGAATGTGTGTCAAGGCCCTGGTAACAGATATAATGTGTGTCAAGGCCCTGGTAACAGATAGAATGTGTGTCAAGGCCCTGGTAACAGATAGAATGTGTTTCATGGCCCTTGTAACATATAGAATGTGTGTGTGTCAAGGCCCTGGTAACAGATAGAATGTGTGTCAAGGCCCTGGTAACAGATAGAATGTGTGTCAAGGCCCTGGTAACAGATAGAATGTGTGTCAAGGCCCTGGTAACAGATAGAATGTGTGTCAAGGCCCTGGTAACAGATAGAATGTGTGTCAAGGCCCTGGTAACAGATAGAATGTGTGTCAAGGCCCTGGTAACAGATATAATGTGTGTCAAGGCCCTGGTAACAGATATAATGTGTGTCAAGGCCCTGGTGTCAAGGCCCTGGTAACAGATAGAATGTGTGTCAAGGCCCTGGTAACAGATAGAATGTGTGTCAAGGCCCTGGTAATGGATAGAATGTGTGTCAAGGCCCTGGTAACAGATAGAATGTGTGTCAAGGCCCTGGTAACAGATAGAATGTGTGTCAAGGCCCTGGTAACAGATAGAATGTGTGTCAAGGCCCTGGTAATTGATAGAATGTGTGTCAAGGCCCTGGTAACAGATAGAATGTGTGTCAAGGCCCTGGTAACAGATAGAATGTGTGTCAAGGCCCTGGTAATGGATAGAATGTGTGTCAAGGCCCTGGTAACAGATAGAATGTGTGTCAAGGCCCTGGTAACAGATATAATGTGTGTCAAGGCCCTGGTAACAGATAGAATGTGTGTCAAGGCCCTGGTAAAGATAATGTGTGTCAAGGATAGAATGTGTGTCAAGGCCCTGGTAACAGATAGAATGTGTGTCAAGGCCCTGGTAACAGATAGAATGTGTGTCAAGGCCCTGGTAAAACAGATAGAATGTGTGTCAAGGCCCTGGTAACAGATAGAATGTGTGTCAAGGCCCTGGTAACAGATATAATGTGTGTCAAGGCCCTGGTAACAGATATAATGTGTGTCAAGGCCCTGGTAACAGATAGAATGTGTGTCAAGGCCCTGGTAACAGATAGAATGTGTGTCAAGGCCCTGGTAACAGATAGAATGTGTGTCAAGGCCCTGGTAATGGATAGAATGTGTGTCAGGCCCTGGTAACAGATAGAATGTGTGTCAAGTCCCTGGTAACAGATAGAATGTGTGTCAAGGCCCTGGTAACAGATAGAATGTGTGTCAAGGCCCTGGTAATTGATAGAATGTGTGTCAAGGCCCTGGTAACAGATAGAATGTGTGTCAAGGCCCTGGTAACAGATAGAATGTGTGTCAAGGCCCTGGTAACAGATAGAATGTGTGTCAAGGCCCTGGTAACAGATATAATGTGTGTCAAGGCCCTGGTAACAGATAGAATGTGTGTCAAGGCCCTGGTAACAGATAGTAATGGATAGAATGTGTTTCAAGGCCCTGGTAACAGATAGAATGTGTGTCAAGGCCCTGGTAACAGATAGAATCAAGGCCCTGGTAACAGATATAATGTGTGTCAAGGCCCTGGTAACAGATAGAATGTGTGTCAAGGCCCTGGAAAAAGATAGAATGTGTTTCAAGGCCCTGGTAACAGATATAATGTGTGTCAAGGCCCTGGTAATGTGTGAAGGCCCTCAGATGTGTGTCAAGGCCCTGGTAACAGATAGAATGTGTGTCAAGGCCCTGGTAACAGATAGAATGTGTGTCAAGGCCCTGGTAACAGATAGAATGTGTGTCAAGGCCCTGGTAACAGATAGAATGTGTGTCAAGGCCCTGGTAACAGATATAATGTGTGTCAAGGCCCTGGTAACAGATAGAATGTGTGTCAAGGCCCTGGTAACAGATAGAATGTGTGTCAAGGCCCTGGTAACCGATAGAATGTGTGTCAAGGCCCTGGTAACAGATAATGTGTGTCAAGGCCCTGGTAACAGATAGAATGTGTGTCAAGGCCCTGGTAACAGATAGAATGTCAAGGCCCTGGTAAAGATATAATGTGTGTCAAGGCCCTGGTAACAGATATAATGTGTGTCAAGGCCCTGGTAACAGATATAATGTGTGTCAAGGCCCTGGTAACAGATAGAATGTGTGTCAAGGCCCTGGTAATGGATAGAATGTGTGTCAAGGCCCTGGTAACAGATAGAATGTGTGTCAAGGCCCTGGTAACAGATATCATGTGTGTCAAGGCCCTGGTAACAGATAGAATGTGTGTCAAGGCCCTGGTCTGAACAGATTTTTTGGTAGCATCCTGCACTATACTAACCTTTTTGTTCCCCTGGAAAGATAGATGGATATGTGTCAAGGCCCTGTAACAGATTCTGTTGTCAAGCTCATAACAGTCAAGGCCCTGGTAACAGATAGAATGTGTGTCAAGATAGAATGTGTGTCAAGGCCCTGGTAACAGATAGAATGTGTGTCAAGGCCCTGGTAACAGATAGAATGTGTGTCAAGGCCCTGGTAACAATGTGTGTCAAGGCCCTGGTAACAGATAGAATGTGTGTCAAGGCCCTGGTAACAGATAGAATGTGTGTCAAGGCCCTGGTAACAGATAGAATGTGTGTCAAGGCCCTGGTAACAGATAGAATGTGTCAAGGCCCTGGTAACAGATAGAATGTGTGTCAAGGCCCTGGTAACAGATAATGTGTGTCAAGGCCCTGGTAACAGATAGAATGTGTGTCAAGGCCCTGGATAGAATAAGGCCCTGGTAAATGTGTGTCAAGGCCCTGGTAACAGATAGAATGTGTGTCAAGGCCCTGGTAACAGATAGAATGTGTGTCAAGGCCCTGGTAACAGATAGAATGTGTGTCAAGGCCCTGGTAACAGATAGAATGTGTGTCAAGGCCCTGGTAACAGAGGCCCTGGTAACAGATAGAATGTGTGTCAAGGCCCTGGTAACAGATAGAATGTGTGTCAAGGCCCTGGTAACAGATAGAATGTGTGTCAAGGCCCTGGTAACAGATAGAATGTGTGTCAAGGCCCTGGTAACAGATAGAATGTGTGTCAAGGCCCTGGTAACAGATAGATCAAGGCCCTGGTAATGGATAGAATGTGTTTCAAGGCCCTGGTAACAGATAGAATGTGTGTCAAGGCCCTGGTAACAGATAGAATGTGTGTCAAGGCCCTGGTAACAGATAGAATGTGTGTCAAGGCCCTGGTAACAGATAGAATGTGTGTCAAGGCCCTGGTAACAGATAGAATGTGTGTCAAGGCCCTGGTAACAGATATAATGTGTGTCAAGGCCCTGGTAACAGATAGAATGTGTGTCAAGGCCCTGGTAACAGATATAATGTGTGTCAAGGCCCTGGTAACAGATAGAATGTGTGTCAAGGCCCTGGTAATGGATAGAATGTGTTTCATGGCCCTGGTAACAGATAGAATGTGTGTCAAGGCCCTGGTAACAGATATAATGTGTGTCAAGGCCCTGGTAACAGATAGAATGTGTGTCAAGGCCCTGGTAATGGATAGAATGTGTTTCAAGGCCCTGGTAACAGATAGAATGTGTGTCAAGGCCCTGGTAACAGATAGAATGTGTGTCAAGGCCCTGGTAACAGATAGAATGTGTGTCAAGGCCCTGGTAACAGATAGAATGTGTGTCAAGGCCCTGGTAACAGATAGAATGTGTGTCAAGGCCCTGGTAACAGATAGATAATGTGTGTCAAGGCCCTGGTAACAGATAGAATGTGTGTCAAGGCCCTGGTAACAGATAGAATGTGTGTCAAGGCCCTGGTAATGGATAGAATGTGTGTCAAGGCCCTGGTAACAGATAGAATGTGTGTCAAGTCCCTGGTAACAGATAGAATGTGTGTCAAGGCCCTGTCAAGGAATGTGTTCCTGTCCTTGGTCTTCAATGTCTCTCTGCTGGTAACAGATAGAATGGTTACCTTCTCTGTCTCTCATTCCTCAGCTGTCTTGTCTGATTAGGCCCTGTTCCTGTAACAGATAGAATGTGTGTCAAGGCCCTGGTAAGGACAGATAGAATGTCCCTGTAAGGCCCCTGGTAAAGAACAGATAGAATGTAACAGATGTCAAGGCCCTGGTAACAGATAGAATGTGTAATTGATAGAATGTGTGTCAAGGCCCTGGTAACAGATAGAATGTGTGTCAAGGCCCTGGTAACAGATAGAATGTGTGTCAAGGCCCTGGTAACAGATAGAATGTGTGTCAAGGCCCTGGTAACAGATAGAATGTGTGTCAAGGCCCTGGTAACAGATAGAATGTGTGTCAAGGCCCTGGTAACAGATAGAATGTGTGTCAAGGCCCTGGTAACAGATAGAATGTGTGTCAAGGCCCTGGTAACAGATAGAATGTGTGTCAAGGCCCTGGTAACAGATAGAATGTGTGTCAAGGCCCTGGTAACAGATAGAATGTGTGTCAAGGCCCTGGTAACAGATAGAATGTGTGTCAAGGCCCTGGTAACAGATAGAATGTGTGTCAAGGCCCTGGTAATGGATAGAATGTGTTTCAAGGCCCTGGTAACAGATAGAATGTGTGTCAAGGCCCTGGTAACAGATATAATGTGTGTCAAGGCCCTGGTAACAGATAGAATGTGTGTCAAGGCCCTGGTAATGGATAGAATGTGTGTCAAGGCCCTGGTAACAGATAGAATGTGTGTCAAGGCCCTGGTAACAGATAGAATGTGTGTCAAGTCAAGGCCCTGGTAACAGATAGAATGTGTGTCAAGGCCCTGGTACAGATGATCAGTAACAATGTGTGTCAAGGCCCTGGTAACAGATAGAATGTGTGTCAAGGCCCTGGTAACAGATAGAATGTGTGTCAAGGCCCTGGATAGAATGTGTTTCATGGCCCTGGTAGATAGAATGTGTGTCAAGGCCCTGTAACAGATAATGTGTGTCAAGGCCCTGGTAACAATGTGTGTCAAGGCCCTGGTAACAGATAGAATGTGTGTCAAGGCCCTGGTAACAGATAGAATGTGTGTCAAGGCCCTGGTGTGTCAAGGCCCTGGTAACAGATAGAATGTGTGTCAAGGCCCTGGTAACAGATAGAATGTGTGTCAAGGCCCTGGTAACAGATAGAATGTGTGTCAAGGCCCTGGTAATGGATAGAATGTGTTTCAAGGCCCTGGTAACAGATAGAATGTGTGTCAAGGCCCTGGTAACAGATAGAATGTGTGTCAAGGCCCTGGTAATGGATAGAATGTGTTTCATGGCCCTGGTAACAGATAGAATGTGTGTCAAGGCCCTGGTAACAGATAGAATGTGTGTCAAGGCCCTGGTAACAGATAGAATGTGTGTCAAGGCCCTGGTAATGGATAGAATGTGTGTCAAGGCCCTGGTAACAGATATAATGTGTGTCAAGGCCCTGGTAACAGATATCATGTGTGTCAAGGCCCTGGTAACAGATAGAATGTGTGTCAAGGCCCTGGTAACAGATATATTGTGTGTCAAGGCCCTGGTAACAGATAGAATGTGTGTCAAGGCCCTGGTAACAGATAGAATGTGTGTCAAGGCCCTGGTAACAGATAGAATGTGTGTCAAGGCCCTGGTAATGGATAGAATGTGTTTCAAGGCCCTGGTAACAGATAGAATGTGTGTCAAGGCCCTGGTAACAGATAGAATGTGTGTCAAGGCCCTGGTAACAGATAGAATGTGTTTCAAGGCCCTGGTAACAGATATAATGTGTGTCAAGGCCCTGGTAACAGATAGAATGTGTGTCAAGGCCCTGGTAATGGATAGAATGTGTTTCATGGCCCTGGTAACAGATAGAATGTGTGTCAAGGCCCTGGTAACAGATAGAATGTGTGTCAAGGCCCTGGTAATGGATTTAATGTGTGTCAAGGCCCTGGTAACAGATATAATGTGTGTCAAGGCCCTGGTAACAGATAGAATGTGTGTCAAGGCCCTGGTAACAGATAGAATGTGTGTCAAGGCCCTGGTAACAGATAGAAAGGCCCTGGTAACAGATAGAATGTGTGTCAATGGCCCTGGTAACAGATAGAATGTGTGTCAAGGCCCTGGTAACAGATAGAATGTGTGTCAAGGCCCTGGTAACAGATAGAATGTGTGTCAAGGCCCTGGTAACAGATAGAATGTGTGTCAAGGCCCTGGTAACAGATAGAATGTGTGTCAAGGCCCTGGTAACAGATATAATGTGTGTCAAGGCCCTGGTAACAGATAGAATGTGTGTCAAGGCCCTGGTAACAGATAGAATGTGTGTCAAGGCCCTGGTAACAGATAGAATGTGTGTCAAGGCCCTGGTAACAGATAGAATGTGTGTCAAGGCCCTGGATATAAACAGATATAATGTGTGTCAAGGCCCTGGTAACAGATAGAATGTGTGTCAAGGCCCTGGTAACAGATAGAATGTGTGTCAAGGCCCTGGTAACAGATAGAATGTGTGTCAAGGCCCTGGTAACAGATAGAATGTGTGTCAAGGCCCTGGTAACAGATAGAATGTGTGTCAAGGCCCTGGTAACAGATAGAATGTGTTTCAAGGCCCTGGTAACAGATAGAATGTGTGTCAAGGCCCTGGTAACAGATATCATGTGTGTCAAGGCCCTGGTAATGGATAGAATGTGTTTCATGGCCCTGGTAATGTGTGTCAAGGCCCTGGTAACAGATAGAATGTGTGTCAAGGCCCTGGTAATGGATAGAATGTGTTTCATGGCCCTGGTAACAGATAGAATGTGTGTCTGGTCAAGGCCCTGGTAACAGATAGAATGTGTGTCAAGGCCCTGGTAACAGATATAATGTGTGTCAAGGCCCTGGTAACAGATATAATGTGTGTCAAGGCCCTGGTAACAGATAGAATGTGTGTCAAGGCCCTGGTAACAGATAGAATGTGTGTCAAGGCCCTGGTAAAATGGAATGAATGTGTTCAAGGCCCTGGTAACAGATAGAATGTGTGTCAAGGCCCTGGTAACAGATAGAATGTGTGTCAAGGCCCTGGTAATGGATAGAATGTGTGTCAAGGCCCTGGTAACAGATAGAATGTGTGTCAAGGCCCTGGTAACAGATAGAATGTGTGTCAAGGCCCTGGTAACAGATATAATGTGTGTCAAGGCCCTGGTAACAGATAGAATGTGTGTCAAGGCCCTGGTAACAGATAGAATGTGTGTCAAGGCCCTGGTAACAGATAGAATGTGTGTCAAGGCCCTGGTAATGGATATAATGTGTTTCAAGGCCCTGGTAACAGATAGAATGTGTGTCAAGGCCCTGGTAACAGATATAATGTGTGTCAAGGCCCTGGTAACAGATATAATGTGTGTCAAGGCCCTGGTAACATATATAATGTGTGTCAAGGCCCTGGTAATGGATAGAATGTGTGTCAAGGCCCTGATAACAGATAGAATGTGTGTCAAGGCCCTGGTAACAGATATATTGTGTGTCAAGGCCCTGGTAACAGATATAATGTGTGTCAAGGCCCTGGTAACAGATAGAATGTGTGTCAAGGCCCTGGTAACAGATAGAATGTGTGTCAAGGCCCTGGTAACATAGATAGAATGTGTGTCAAGGCCCTGGTAACAGATAGAATGTGTGTCAAGGCCCTGGTAACAGATAGAATGTGTGTCAAGGCCCTGGATAACAGATAATGTGTGTCAAGGCCCTGGTAACAGATAGAATGTGTTTCAAGGCCCTGGTAACAGATAGAATGTGTGTCAAGGCCCTGGGATAATGGATAACAGATAGAATGTGTTTCAAGGCCCTGGTAACAGATAGAATGTGTGTCAAGGCCCTGGTAACAGATATAATGTGTGTCAAGGCCCTGGTAACAGATAGAATGTGTGTCAAGTCCCTGGTAACAGATAGAATGTGTGTCAATGCCCTGGTAAATGGATAGAATGTGTGTCAATGGCCCTGGTAACAGATAGAATGTGTGTCAAGGCCCTGGTAACAGATATAATGTGTGTCAAGGCCCTGGTAACAGATATAATGTGTGTCAAGGCCCTGGTAACAGATAGAATGTGTGTCAAGGCCCTGGTAACAGATAGAATGTGTGTCAAGGCCCTGGTAACAGATAGAATGTGTGTCAAGGCCCTGGTAACAGATAGAATGTGTGTCAAGGCCCTGGTAACAGATAGAATGTGTGTCAAGGCCCTGGTAACAGATAGAATGTGTGTGTGTAACAGATAGAATGTGTGTCAAGGCCCTGGTAACAGATAGAATGTGTGTCAAGGCCCTGGAAATGGATAGAATGTGTTTCATGGCCCTGGTAACAGATATAATGTGTGTCAAGGCCCTGGTAACAGATATAATGTGTGTCAAGGCCCTGGTAAAAGATATAATGTGTGTCAAGGCCCTGGTAACAGATAGAATGTGTGTCAAGGCCCTGGTAATGGATAGAATGTGTGTCAAGGCCCTGGTAACAGATAGAATGTGTGGCCCTGGTAACAGATAGAATGTGTCAAGGCCCTGGTAACAGATAGAATGTGTGTCAAGCCCTGGTAACAGATAGAATATGTGTCAAGGCCCTGGTAACAGATAGAATGTGTGTCAAGGCCCTGGTAACAGATAGATACCCTGGTAACAGATGTGTGTCAAGGCCCTGGTAACAGATAGAATGTGTGTCAAGGCCCTGGTAATTTGTTTCAAGGCCCTGGTAACAGATAGAATGTGTGTCAAGGCCCTGGTAACAGATAGAATGTGTGTCAAGGCCCTGGTAACAGATAGAATGTGTGTCAAGGCCCTGGTAACAGATAGAATGTGTCAAGGCCCTGGTAACAGATAGAATGTGTGTCAAGGCCCTGGTAACAGATAGAATGTGTGTCAAGGCCCTGGTAACAGATAGAATGTGTGTCAAGGCCCTGGTAACAGATAGAATGTGTGTCAAGGCCCTGGTAACAGATAGAATGTGTGTCAAGGCCCTGGTAACAGATAGAATGTGTGTCAAGGCCCTGGTAACAGATAGAATGTGTGTCAAGGCCCTGGTAACAGATAGAATGTGTGTCAAGGCCCTGGTAACAGATAGAATGTGTGTCAAGGCCCTGGTAACAGATAGAATGTGTGTCAAGGCCCTGGTAACAGATATAATGTGTGTCAAGGCCCTGGTAACAGATAGAATGTGTGTCAAGGCCCTGGAAATGGATAGAATGTGTTTCATGGCCCTGGTAACAGATAGAATGTGTGTCAAGAACCTGGTAACAGATATCATGTGTGTCAAGGCCCTGGTAATGGATAGAATGTGTGTCAAGGCCCTGGTAACAGATAGAATGTGTGTCAAGTCCCTGGTAACAGATAGAATGTGTGTCAAGGCCCTGGTAACAGGCCCTGGATAGAATGTGTGTCAAGGCCCTGGTAACAGATAGAATGTGTTTCAAGGCCCTGGTAACAGATAGAATGTGTGTCAAGGCCCTGGTAACAGATAGAATGTGTGTCAAGGCCCTGGTAACAGATAGAATGTGTGTCAAGGCCCTGGTAACAGATAGAATGTGTGTCAAGGCCCTGGTAATGGATAGAATGTGTGTCAAGGCCCTGGTAACAGATAGAATGTGTGTCAAGGCCCTGGTAACAGATAGAATGTGTGTCAAGGCCCTGGTAACAGATATAATGTGTGTCAAGGCCCTGGTAACAGATAGAATGTGTGGCAAGGCCCTGGTAACAGATATAATGTGTGTCAAGGCCCTGGTAACAGATAGAATGTGTGTCAAGACCCTGGTAACAGATATAATGTGTGTCAAGGCCCTGGTAACAGATAGAATGTGTTCAAGGCCCTGGTAATGGATAGAATGTGTTTCAAGGCCCTGGTAACAGATAGAATGTGTGTCAAGGCCCTGGTAACAGATAGAATGTGTGTCAAGGCCCTGGTAACAGATAGAATGTGTGTCAAGGCCCTGGTAACAGATAGAATGTGTGTCAAGGCCCTGGTAACAGATAGAATGTGTGTCAAGGCCCTGGTAACAGATAGAATGTGTGTCAAGGCCCTGGTAACAGATAGAATGTGTGTCAAGGCCCTGGTAACAGATAGAATGTGTGTCAAGGCCCTGGTAACAGATAGAATGTGTGTCAAGGCCCTGGTAACAGATAGAATGTGTGTCAAGGCCCTGGTAACAGATAGAATTTCAGGCCCTGGTAACAGATAGAATGTGTGTCAAGGCCCTGGTAACCTGTGTCAAGGCCCTGGTAACAGATAGAATGTGTGTCAAGGCCCTGGTAACAGATAGAATGTGTGTCAAGGCCCTGGTAACAGATAGAATGTGTGTCAAGGCCCTGGTAATTGATAGAATGTGTGTCAAGGCCCTGGTAACAGATAGAATGTGTGTCAAGGCCCTGGTAACAGATAGAATGTGTGTCAAGGCCCTGGTAATGGATAGAATGTGTTTCATGGCCCTGGTAACAGATAGAATGTGTGTCAAGGCCCTGGTAACAGATAGAATGTGTGTCAAGGCCCTGGTAACAGATAGAATGTGTGTCAAGGCCCTGGTAACAGATAGAATGTGTGTCAAGGCCCTGGTAACAGATAGAATGTGTGTCAAGGCCCTGGTAACAGATAGAATGTGTCAAGGCCCTGGTAACAGATAGAATATGTGTCAAGGCCCTGGTAACAGATAGAATGTGTGTCAAGGCCCTGGTAATGGATAGAATGTGTGTCAAGGCCCTGGTAACAGATAGATCAATAGAATGTGTAACAGATAGAATGTGTGTCAAGGCCCTGGTAATGGATATAATGTGTTTCAAGGCCCTGGTAACAGATAGAATGTGTGTCAAGGCCCTGGTAACAGATAGAATGTGTGTCAAGGCCCTGGTAACAGATAGAATGTGTGTCAAGGCCCTGGTAACAGATAGAATATGTGTCAAGGCCCTGGTAACAGATAGAATGTGTGTCAAGGCCCTGGTAACAGATAGAATGTGTGTCAAGGCCCTGGTAACAGATAGAATGTGTGTCAAGGCCCTGGTAACAGATAGAATGTGTGTCAAGGCCCTGGTAACAGATAGAATGTGTGTCAAGGCCCTGGTAACAGATAGAATGTGTGTCAAGGCCCTGGTAACAGATAGAATGTGTGTCAAGGCCCTGGTAACAGATAGAATGTGTGTCAAGGCCCTGGTAACAGATAGAATGTGTGTCAAGGCCCTGGTAACAGATAGAATGTGTGTCAAGGCCCTGGTAACCAAGGCCCTGGTAACAGATAGAATGTGTTTCAAGGCCCTGGTAACAGATAGAATGTGTGTCAAGGCCCTGGTAATGGATAGAATGTGTTTCAAGGCCCTGGTAACAGATAGAATGTGTGTCAAGGCCCTGGTAACAGATAGAATGTGTGTCAAGGCCCTGGTAACAGATAGAATGTGTGTCAAGGCCCTGGTAACAGATAGAATGTGTGTCAAGGCCCTGGTAATGGATAGAATGTGTTTCAAGGCCCTGGTAACAGATATAATGTGTGTCAAGGCCCTGGTAACAGATATAATGTGTGTCAAGGCCCTGGTAACAGATATAATGTAACAGATGTCAAGCCCTGGTAACAGATAGAATGTGTGTCAAGGCCCTGGTAACAGATAGAATGTGTGTCAAGGCCCTGGTAACAGATAGAATGTGTGTCAAGGCCCTGGTAACAGATAGAATGTGTGTCAAGGCCCTGGTAACAGATAGAATGTGTGTCAAGGCCCTGGTAACAGATAGAATGTGTGTCAAGGCCCTGGTAACAGATAGAATGTGTGTCAAGGCCCTGGAAATGGATAGAATGTGTTTCATGGCCCTGGTAACAGATATAATGTGTGTCAAGGCCCTGGTAACAGATATAATGTGTGTCAAGGCCCTGGTAACAGATATAATGTGTGTCAAGGCCCTGGTAACAGATAGAATGTGTGTCAAGGCCCTGGTAACAGATAGAATGTGTGTCAAGGCCCTGGTAACAGATAGAATGTGTGTCAAGGCCCTGGTAACAGATAGAATGTGTGTCAAGGCCCTGGTAATGTGATAGAATGTGTGTCAAGGCCCTGGTAACAGATAGAATGTGTGTCAAGGCCCTGGTAACAGATAGAATGTGTGTCAAGGCCCTGGTAACAGATAGAATGTGTGTCAAGGCCCTGGTAACAGATAGAATATGTGTCAAGGCCCTGGTAACAGATAGAATGTGTGTCAAGGCCCTGGTAATGGATATAATTTGTTTCGAGTCCCTGGTAACAGATAGAATGTGTGTCAAGGCCCTGGTAACAGATAGAATGTGTGTCAAGGCCCTGGTAACAGATAGAATGTGTGTCAAGGCCCTGGTAACAGATAGAATGTGTGTCAAGGCCCTGGTAACAGATAGAATGTGTGTCAAGGCCCTGGTAACAGATAGAATGTGTGTCAAGGCCCTGGTAACAGATAGAATGTGTGTCAAGGCCCTGGTAACAGATATAATGTGTGTCAAGGCCCTGGTAACAGATAGAATGTGTGTCAAGGCCCTGGTAACAGATAGAATGTGTGTCAAGGCCCTGGTAACAGATATATTGTGTGTCAAGGCCCTGGTAACAGATAGAATGTGTGTCAAGGCCCTGGTAACAGATAGAATGTGTGTCAAGGCCCTGGTAACAGATAGAATGTGTGTCAAGGCCCTGGTAACAGATAGAATGTGTGTCAAGGCCCTGGTAAATGGATAGAATGTGTGTCAAGGCCCTGGTAACTGTGTACCTGGTAACAGATAGAATGTGTGTCAAGGCCCTGGTAATGGATAGAATGTGTGTCAAGGCCCTGGTAACAGATAGAATGTGTGTCAAGGCCCTGGTAACAGATAGAATGTGTGTCAAGGCCCTGGTAACAGATAGAATGTGTCAAGGCCCTGGTAACAGATAGAATGTGTGTCAAGGCCCTGGTAACAGATAGAATGTGTGTCAAGGCCCTGGTAATGGATAGAAAGGCCCTGGTAACAGATAGAATGTGTGTCAAGGCCCTGGTAACAGATAGAATGTGTGTCAAGGCCCTGGTAACAGATAGAATGTGTGTCAAGGCCCTGGATAGAATGTGTGTCAAGGCCCTGGTAACAGATAGAATGTGTGTCAAGGCCCTGGTAACAGATAGAATGTGTGTCAAGGCCCTGGTAACAGATAGAATGTGTGTCAAGGCCCTGGTAACAGATAGAATGTGTGTCAAGGCCCTGGTAACAGATAGAATGTGTGTCAAGGCCCTGGTAACAGATAGAATGTGTGTCAAGGCCCTGGTAACAGATAGAATGTGTGTCAAGGCCCTGGTAAAGGATATAATGTGTTTCAAGGCCCTGGTAACAGATAGAATGTGTGTCAATGTGTGTCAAGGCCCTGGTAACAGATAGAATGTGTGTCAAGGCCCTGGTAACAGATAGAATGTGTGTCAAGGCCCTGGTAACAGATAGAATGTGTGTCAAGGCCCTGGTAACAGATAGAATGTGTGTCAAGGCCCTGGTAACAGATAGAATGTGTGTCAAGGCCCTGGTAACAGATAGAATGTGTGTCAAGGCCCTGGTAACAGATATAATGTGTGTCAAGGCCCTGGTAACAGATAGAATGTGTCAAGGCCCTGGTAAAGATAGAAAGGCCCTGGTAACAGATAGAATGTGTGTCAAGGCCCTGGAAACAGATAGAATGTGTGTCAAGGCCCTGGTAACAGATAGAATGTGTGTCAAGGCCCTGGTAACAGATAGAATGTGTGTCAAGGCCCTGGTAATGGATAGAATGTGTTTCAAGGCCCTGGTAACAGATAGAATGTGTGTCAAGGCCCTGGTAACAGATATCATGTGTGTCAAGGCCCTGGTAACAGATAGAATGTGTCAAGGCCCTGTCAAGTGTCAAGGCCCTGGTAACAGATAGAATGTGTGTCAAGGCCCTGGTAACAGATAGAATGTGTGTCAAGGCCCTGGTAACAGATAGAATGTGTGTCAAGGCCCTGGTAACAGATAGAATGTGTGTCAAGGCCCTGGTAACAGATAGAATGTGTGTCAAGGCCCTGGTAACAGATAGAATGTGTGTCAAGGCCCTGGTAACAGATAGAATGTGTGTCAAGGCCCTGGTAACAGATAGAATGTGGTTTCATGGCCCTGGTAACAGATAGAATGTGTGTCAAGGCCCTGGTAACAGATAGAATGTGTGTCAAGGCCCTGGTAACAGATAGAATGTGTGTCAAGGCCCTGGTAACAGATAGAATGTGTGTCAAGGCCCTGGTAACAGATAGAATGTGTGTCAAGGCCCTGGTAATGGATAGAATGTGTGTCAAGGCCCTGGTAACAGATAGGCCCTGGTAACAGATAGAATGTGTGTCAAGGCCCTGGTAACAGATAGAATGTGTGTCAAGGCCCTGGTAACAGATAGAATGTGTGTCAAGGCCCTGGATAGAATGTGTGTCAAGGCCCTGGTAACAGATAGAATGTGTGTCAAGGCCCTGGTAACAGATAGAATGTGTGTCAAGGCCCTGGTAATGGATAGAATGTGTTTCAAGGCCCTGGTAACAGATAGAATGTGTGTCAAGGCCCTGGTAACAGATAGAATGTGTGTCAAGGCCCTGGTAACAGATATGTGTCAAGGCCCTGGTAATGGATAGAATGTGTGTCAAGGGTAACAGATATAATGTGTGTCAAGGCCCTGGTAACAGATAGAATGTGTGTCAAGGCCATGGTAACAGATAGAATGTGTGTCAAGGCCCTGGTAACAGATAGAATGTGTGTCTGGTAAAGAACCTGGTAACAGATAGAATGTGTGTCAAGGCCCTGGTAATGGATAGAATGTGTGTCAAGGCCCTGGTAACAGATAGAATGTGTGTCAAGTCCCTGGTAACAGATAGAATGTGTGTCAAGGCCCTGGTAACAGATAGAATGTGTGTCAAGGCCCTGGTAACAGATAATGTGTGTCAAGGCCCTGGTAACAGATAGAATGTGTGTCAAGGCCCTGGTAACAGATAGAATGTGTGTCAAGGCCCAAGGCCCTGGTAACAGATAGAATGTGTGTCAAGGCCCTGGTAACAGATAGAATGTGTGTCAAGGCCCTGTAACAGTAACAGATAGAATGTGTGTCAAGGCCCTGGTAACAGTCAAGGCCCTGGTAACAGATAGAATGTGTGTCAAGGCCCTGGTAACAGATAGAATGTGTGTCAAGGCCCTGGTAACAGATAGAATGTGTGTCAAGGCCCTGGTAACAGATAGAATGTGTGTCAAGGCCCTGGTAATGGATAGAATGTGTTTCATGGCCCTGGTAACAGATAGAATGTGTGTCAAGGCCCTGGTAACAGATAGAATGTGTGTCAAGGCCCTGGTAACAGATAGAATGTGTGTCAAGGCCCTGGTAACAGATAGAATGTGTGTCAAGGCCCTGGTAACAGATAGAATGTGTTTCATGGCCCTGGTAACAGATAGAATGTGTGTCCCTGGTAACAGATAATGTGTGTCAAGGCCCTGGTAATGGATAGAATGTGTGTCAAGGCCCTGGTAACAGATAGAATGTGTGTCAAGGCCCTGGTAACAGATAGAATGTGTGTCAAGGCCCTGGTAATTGATAGAATGTGTGTCAAGGCCCTGGTAACAGATAGAATGTGTGTCAAGGCCCTGGTAACAGATAGAATGTGTGTCAAGGCCCTGGTAATGGATAGAATGTGTTTCATGGCCCTGGTAACAGATAGAATGTGTGTCAAGGCCCTGGTAACAGATAGAATGTGTGTCAAGAACCTGGTAACAGATATCATGTGTGTCAAGGCCCTGGTAATGGATAAATGTGTTTCATGGCCCTGGTAACAGATATAATGTGTGTCAAGGCCCTGGTAACAGATAGAATGTGTGTCAAGGCCCTGGTAATGGATAGAATGTGTTTCAAGGCCCTGGTAACAGATAGAATGTGTGTCAAGGCCCTGGTAACAGATAGAATGTGTGTCAAGGCCCTGGTAACAGATATAATGTGTGTCAAGGCCCTGGTAACAGATAGAATGTGTCAAGGCCCTGGTAACAGATAGAATGTGTGTCAAGGCCCTGGTAACAGATAGAATGTGTGTCAAGGCCCTGGTAACAGATAGAATGTGTGTCAAGGCCCTGGTAACAGATAGAATGTGTGTCAAGGCCCTGGTAACAGATAGAATGTGTGTCAAGGCCCTGGTAACAGATAGAATGTGTTTCAAGGCCCTGGTAACAGATAGAATGTGTGTCAAGCCCTGGTAACAGATAGAATGTGTGTCAAGGCCCTGGTAATGGATAGAATGTGTGTCAAGGCCCTGGTAACAGATAACAGCCCTGGTAACAGATAGAATGTGTGTCAAGGCCCTGGTAATGGATAGAATGTGTGTCAAGGCCCTGGTAACAGATAGAATGTGTGTCAAGGCCCTGGTAACAGATAGAATGTGTTTCAAGGCCCTGTCAGATAGAATGTGTGTCAAGGCCCTGGTAACAGATAGAATGTGTGTCAAGGCCCTGGTAACAGATAGAATGTGTGTCAAGGCCCTGGTAACAGATAGAATGTGTGTCAAGGCCCTGGTAACAGATAGAATGTGTGTCAAGGCCCTGGTAACAGATAGAATGTGTGTCAAGGCCCTGGTAACAGATATAATGTGTGTCAAGGCCCTGGTAATGGATAGAATGTGTTTCAAGGCCCTGGTAACAGATATAATGTGTGTCAAGGCCCTGGTAACAGATAGAATGTGTGTCAAGGCCCTGGTAATGGATAGAATGTGTTTCATGGCCCTGGTAACAGATAGAATGTGTGTCAAGGCCCTGGTAACAGATAGAATGTGTGTCAAGGCCCTGGTAACAGATAGAATGTGTGTCAAGGCCCTGGTAACAAGGTCCCTGGTAACAGATAGAATGTGTGTCAAGGCCCTGGTAACAGATAGAATGTGTGTCAAGGCCCTGGTAACAGATATAATGTGTGTCAAGGCCCTGGTAACAGATAGAATGTGTGTCAAGGCCCTGGTAACAGATAGAATGTGTGTCAAGGCCCTGGTAACAGATAGAATGTGTGTCAAGGCCCTGGTAACAGATAGAATGTGTGTCAAGGCCCTGGTAACAGATAGAATGTGTGTCAAGGCCCTGGTAACAGATAGAATGTGTGTCAAGGCCCTGGTAACAGATAGAATGTGTGTCAAGGCCCTGGTAACAGATAGAATGTGTGTCAAGGCCCTGGTAACAGATATAATGTGTGTCAAGGCCCTGGTAACAGATAGAATGTGTTCAAGGCCCTGGTAACAGATAGAATGTGTGTCAAGGCCCTGGTAACAGATAGAATGTGTGTCAAGGCCCTGGTAACAGATAGAATGTGTGTCAAGGCCCTGGTAATGGATAGAATGTGTTTCAAGGCCCTGGTAACAGAGAATGTGTGTCAAGGCCCTGGTAACAGATGAATGTGTGTCAAGGCCCTGGTAACAGATAGAATGTGTGTCAAGGCCCTGGTAACAGATAGAATGTGTGTCAAGGCCCTGGTAACAGATAGAATGTGTGTCAAGGCCCTGGTAACAGATAGAATGTGTGTCAAGGCCCTGGTAACAGATAGAATGTGTGTCAAGGCCCTGGTAACAGATATAATGTGTGTCAATGTAATGGATAGAATGTGTGTCAAGGCCCTGGTAACAGATAGAATGTGTGTCAAGTCCCTGGTAACAGATAGAATGTGTGTCAAGGCCCTGGTAACAGATAGAATGTGTGTCATGGCCCTGGTAACAGATAGAATGTGTGTCAAGGCCCTGGTAACAGATAGAATGTGTGTCAAGGCCCTGGTAATGGATAGAATGTGTTTCAAGGCCCTGGTAACAGATAGAATGTGTGTCAAGGCCCTGGTAACAGATAGAATGTGTGTCAAGGCCCTGGTAACAGAAGAACCTGGCCCTGGTAACAGATATAATGTGTGTCAAGGCCCTGGTAACAGATAGAATGTGTGTCAAGGCCCTGGTAACAGATAGAATGTGTGTCAAGGCCCTGGTAACAGATAGAATGTGTGTCAAGGC